>NC_060160.1:30067555-30076144 GCF_021292245.1 Micropterus dolomieu | reverse complement strand
GATGTGTTGAGTGTTTATTATAAAATTGGTTAAGACTACACTTCATCACTTCAAGCTACACTTTTTATTACATTTTTTCTAAAAATTAGGCACTTTAGTTTACTTAAATTTAGAATTTATTATTTGAATAGTTATTATTTATTATCCCTCCAGTTTGATGTGAAAACTGAAATATTATTTGATTTGACAGTCCGTTGTTGACTAAAAACATGTGTTGATACAACTATAGGTTATAGTACTGAATGATAAGTTCGTCGTTTTGATGTTCCGGACCTTTGCTTCAGGAAATTTTCTCTAACTAGACCTCTTTGAAATCTAATTGAATACCCCTGACGTAAAGTTTTGTTCAGATTTGAGCATGTACACTGAAGTTAAAACAACTTCCTGTGTCATGGCGAAGAGTTGATTTTTGACGCCACGCCACGGACACACCCATTGACGAAAACTCACAGATAGCACAAATTTTCATCTTCAATGCCTTTAGAAGGCACAGCAGAAATTTGAAGTCGGTCGGACTAAACCCCTAGGAGGAGTTCGTTAAAGTACGAAGTGTGTAAATCATCCAAAAATGGACGTAAAATACAAAATGGCCGACTTCCTGTTGAGTTTAGGGTATGGGTCCTTGAGGCTTTTATGTGCGTCTTGATATGATACATGTCCCCAGAAAATTTCGTGCATGTAGGTTGAACGTGAACGAGGGGCTAATTTTTCCCAATTTTCTAGGTGGTGCTAGCGAGTCATTTTGCGCGGTTCGTGCTCGGGCCCTAATGAACGATCCTCATTCCTAGCTTTCTCTATACTGTATATGGTCCCCGAAACTATTGATGGCATCTCGGGGAGGTGCTGTGTCAAACTAGTTATCACAGAAAGTAGCAGAAGGTAGGTTCAATTGTCACATAACCACAGAGATGTAAAATGAAATGTGGTTTGTAACTCTTCTGCTACATAGCAGACAATAGACAGTCTGCAAAAACAATCATAAAATGGTCAACAGAAATAAACCATATTCCATGGAGCAGTGCTGAGGATGAATTTGAGTTAGAGGACACTACGCACCACAAAGGCAGAAGTTATATTATTGCCATTATTTCTATTTTTTGTTGGTACTGTTATCTTAATCTTAGACCATCCAGTTTATTTAATATATTAAAGTTTTGTGTCAATGAGATGAAAAGGAGCCAACAGCCAACAGTTATTAATCTATGCAGTTTTAATGTTACTGAGCACTTCATTGGTCTTAAGTATAATGTCATTGAGTGAGGGGATTAATTATGTTGTGCTTCTCCGTCTCAACAGTGTCCACTGCAGCAAGCTGTGCACAACCTCACTCCTGTTACAGGAACAGGTGGGTCGGAACACAGTGATGTGATTTATCAAATAGATCAATCAATAGTGATGGGTATCGCTACTCAATACCTTTTTATGGTAGCGACCAAAACAGTCCAGTATCAAAACGTCTTCAGTTAAACCAGTACACGCAAGTAACACTGAGAGAAAGAGTGCCTACAACCGCTTGCCCAAGTCCATGCGTGATTCACAGCCGTCACCTCACCTTCGGCTGCAGTCTCAGGCATGTTTGTCACTGTTGCAATTTTATCACCACAAGCTAGGCTTTCCGTTGGTTTCATCACTTGTCACCTATTGATCACATTCCATCACATCAATTAAAGCTTTTGTGGCGCAGCTGCGATCAACTGATTTTACTCTCGGAGCCTCCGGCTGCAGCTTCTTCAGGTGTAGTCGCTGTGATCAGCTGGATGTGCAGCCTCTCTTTGCTGTTTGCTTCTTTACACTCTTTAGTGTAGTTTAGTCACTTGTTTAGCAGACTCCTTACTTTTTTTTTAGATCTTTCAATTCAGTTTAATAATCAAAAGTTAACAAAATAATTCTGTTTACTTTCAACAAACGTAAGAAAAATTTAACCTAAATTTGTCTCTCCTTTAAATACAAAAAAACTTCCAAGCTGTCATCCTTCCTCTGAGGAAGACCGAAGTAGGATGAAAAGCAATCTGATACAATTTCCCAATGTGTCTATAAAGCAGTTATTTGAAAAAAGAAATAGATCTCCTTTCTTGTCCATAACATTTATGCAAGGTATCTAATGAAGTACTGGTATCAGTATCACTTTAGGGTACCGGTGTCATACATTTTAAAACCTACCAATCACTTTAGGGTACCGGTGTCATACATTTTAAACCCTACCAATCACTTTAGGGTACCGGTGTCATACATTTTAAAACCTACCAATCAGTGCAATTTAAATTCTCTTTCACTGCACAAAGGTGCAAGAGTACAGCTGGTGTTTTATATTGCTAATATCTTGTGTCGTAACAGTTTGTTTACACACAAACTTTGGTTCTCAAAATGTAATGTGTGAAATATAGTAACTTGCTCCTAATTTCCATTCTAGTTCAAGATCCACCTTTACACTCATGCATTGCATGTTTGAAACAAACCTTCTTTTACATCTCTTTTTGATTTAAACTGCCTTCTCTCTTCGTTCCTGGGCTCGTTTAGTCTTTGTGATGTTAGTGAAATGGCTCTAGCTGTCTCTGGGGTACCAGTGTGAACTGTGAGTTTTTAGGTTTTCTAATTGTATCTTCACACTGCCTCTTCAGCTGCAAGACCTTCTAGTCCCAAGGTATTTCTGTAAAAACACTGAATGAAAAAACTTTCCCATCCTGTGTCTGTAAAAGGAATGATGGTTACAATTTTCTCTACATGCACACAGCACCCTCTTTCTTTTATACATGTAATGTTGGCAAACCTGGATGAGTACAGGAGCAATCTGGTGGTTGGCGTGATTATGTGACGTTGCTCATCATATTAAGATTGACAGGTGAAGTTTTCTAACAATACAATGGAACGGAAATTTGTGATAACCGATGTATTATGTAAAAGATCACCAAAAACTTATAAGGGACAAAGTTATGTTATAAATTATCATATAAAAAACTACTCTCTAAAGTATTCACATGTTTGTGTTTTATTAATCAGAATCAGCTAACATTATACTGCCATGTAGAGCTGTATGTGTAAGTAAAGCTTATACATACAATTATACACCAATATTTGGTGCATAACAAACAAACCTATATAATAAGATATATAAAAGTAATAAAGACTGTTTATAAGTGCAAACATTTACAGTTTAAGGTGAATAACAAAGCAGGGTGACAGTGAACTTGTAAATGTTTTTGCAGTTTGAAGGGACAACTGATTGTAAAATCGCCAGATTCAAGATGTGACAGGCAAGATGCAATGAAGCTAAACCACAAAAGGCTGAAGACCAAATGTTTACATTCCATGATTACAAGGTAAATCTATTTTTATTTTAGCTTTATTGAAAGTAAAACGCAAAAAAGCGTGGATTTACTTATTGATTTAATAATAACTTAAATCAACGTATTAAACTTGCTGTCTCACTCGCTTCGGCGCGTTATTTATTTCTGGGTTTTCTGCAGTCCAGCACTTTTCCAAGCATTGGATAATAACTACATATACGTCACGTAAATCAGACCCCAGACATAGCGGTCCGCTCTTATTGCCGGAAAAAGTAAGATATGCCAGAAGCACAAGTGGCAACAAATTTAGTTTCATTTGTTGAAAACTGTAGAAGTTGTAAGCAAAAAACCGGGTCCTCCCTCGATGGGGATCGTCAAAATAGTGAAAACTGCCGTTGGCCCACCGCCTATAACAGCTACTTTAGCATTTAACTGCTGCGGCCAAGCAAAAGTACTTCTTAAACGGCGCCTCGATGAATCGTTGCAATAATCTATCGAAGCTTTGAATACTAAAATCATCATTAGCTACAGCCCTAATTAAATACTGGTCTTGTATACTGTTAAAATTCAACATATCATCATATCACACCAGTAACATCCTCAGCACTGTGAACAGATCGACTCCTCATCAGGAATTCTCAGAGGTCCAAACAATAACTGTTCAAATCTGTTCCAAGACACAAATATGCGGCAGCATGTTCTTTCAAGCTTGGAGCTTGAAAGAATGTCAGGAACATCATCTCTCCCAGTGGGATCAGAAGATGGTTTCCTGCAGTGACAAATTTGCTGCTGGTGACACCTTTCATTGTTGCAAGGCGTTGACAGATGGATCCATAAAATATTGAATGTGCAACAGTACAAATAAGGCTGTATTCCTTTCAACATGTAGGCCAAGTCCATTTCAAACCAGCAGTGTACTGCAAACTAGTTCTATTTTTGCAAAAGCAGCAAAATTTGTACATGTACAAGACAGGTCCTTGCTGCAGCGGCCCGGGTTCGAATCCAGCCTGTGGCCCTTTGCTGTGTGTCGCCCCCTCTCTTTCCCTCTTTCCTCTCACTATACACTGTCCTGTTGAAATAAAGGCCCAAAATAAATATTGATCTTTATTTATGGATAGATACATTGAATATTTGTAAATACTCCGTATTTGTATAGCGCCTTTCTAGTCTTTTTTGACCACTCAAAGCGCTTTTACACTACATCTGCATTCACCAGTCACACACATCCATATACCGGCGGAACAGCCGCCAGGGGCAATTCGGGGTTCAGTATCTTGCCCAAGGACACTTCGACACACAACCAGGGGGAGCCAGGGATCGAACCGGCGACCTTCGATTAACGGCCAACCCGCTCTACCTCCTGAGCCACAGCCGACCCTGCAAAAACACTAGATAGAATGTTAGCTGCAGAACTCATTTTCCAGCAGTTTTGACAAATTCTGCCACTAACTGAGGTAAAGTTCAAATATGTCTTGGTGTCTAGAAGAGTCCGCATTGACTGCATTCGATTATAGATCTTGTTCACAGCACTATAGCTGGGCTCTATAGTGCAAGTATTTCACTTGCATCCACCACTAAAAATACACTGCTTAGAAGGATGACTCATCCATTAGTGCCATTGAAAGAAGTAGGGCTGAACGCTTTGGGGGAAAAATCTAATTGCGATTTTTCTGGCAGATATTGCGATTACGTTTCGAAGTTTATCTAAAGGTCAATATTCACTACCAGTATATTTTTGACGGAAACCGCATCAAGCAGCACAGAGCAGAAGAACCAGGCTGGAAGTCAGACACAGAACGGCATAGAGAATCCAATCGATTTTCAAAATAAAACACCCTTTACGTCTGCTGATCGTATATCAACAATAAACTCAGTTAAAACAGACAAAAAAGAAACTATAGCCTACTTAACCATAGTAGAAGCACAAAAATCAAGGACAACTGAACAAATAGAGGGTATGCGTTGATGGCACTTCCCCTTCTGAAACACGCTGTACTGAGTGGCAAAACATCTGTTACCATGGCTGCGTTTAGCAAACTGGGAGTAAAACAGGTGATTATTTGCTCAAATTAAAAGCAGTCAGACTCAACAGTGATCCTAACTGCTTACCAAAGTACCAGCGGTCCAGCTCTTTCCCCATTTTTGAGGTGGTGTTTGTGTTTTAGCTGATTCAAGCTAACACTGCTGCTTGTCTTTCTGCCACTCAGTGAATGTAACTGCGTTCTCTGACGTCATGCGCATACCCTCTATAAGCAAAATCCGAACAAGTTAGCAAAATCAGAAAGGCAAAACGCTCTTATTCTGAAATGCTCCATGTGGATATGTAACGTCAGCCTGCAGAGAGTGGAACGGGTTCACAGAGCGGTTATCTGTACTTGAAATACACAAATTAACAACACATTAACAATGTGTAAGCTAAACGCTCCACTGCTGAAACACTTCAGTCTGAGTTGACCTGTGTTTTAAAATGTACATGCCCTGTGCCCGCTCTGATTGGTAAGTACGATCATAACAGGAGGCGCATGGCGCTTATGATTGGCCAGCAGATCTGTTACACAAGGATGACAATGGAATGAATTTGTCACTGCATGACTGTTGAAAACGGGTCAGATGTATAATTAACCTACATTTCAATTGCCGTCTTCATGATCAGCTAATCGCGTTCTTTCAAATTGCAGTGCTGCCTGCAACAGCATCCAGCATCACCTGTTTGGGTCAGCGATGGTCTGGGGAGGCATATCCTTGGAGGGCTTCAGAGACCTCCATGTGCTAGCCAACGGTACCCTGGCTGCTGTTAGGTACCAGGATGAAATCCTCAGAGCCATTGTCAGACCTTTCGCGGGTGCAGTGGTCCTGTGTTCCTCCTGGTTGTAGGACAATGCCCGGCCACACTACTGAGTCACATTATGAGTTGCCGTGAAGAAAGTCATGCACGTTGGGTCAGCCTATGATTAAACTTTTTGATTGACTTTGATTTTCAGTGTCATTTTGTTCTCAACGAATTGTACAATGTACTGTAGAGATTTTGACATTTGTACTGATTGGTTCATCGAAATCCAACATGTGATTTAAGTGTTCTAGGGCTGGGGGTATATCGGTATTATAAGTTATATCATTTCTAAAGAGAAACACAATTAGACAATACTGTTTATACCGATATAGTTTGATGTTGAGTTTATTATGTTTTCGTAAAGTCCTGCCAGTGTCTGCTCCTCTGTCTCCCGCACAGCCCGGCCCCTCCCTCTGAGTCTCCGCGCAGCCCCTGTAGCTCACACACTTCAACAACATGGAGGGAGACACAGTGCTGGTCGACTCTGCTGAAGACCTTGTAAAAAGAAAAACAACGGTTCACTCACGCTTCCCACACATACTGTACACTTTATTTCAGCAGGCCGCCCAGGTGTATTTGGTGACAAATTGTAGCATTTTTCAGAGAAACAGAGTTATTGCGTTACAAGTCGCGACACAGTGGATATTTTACAAGCATGGTCCACGTAAAGCGACAGTGAACACACCATTGCAGATTTCATTGGTTTTGTTTTGAAAGGCTACGTCGTCAACACGCCTCCTCAACATGCAGCGCACCTGCTGCTGTGAACAGAATCGCGGGCTTTCAGTGACTTCATACAACATAGCCTACTACTGATGGACAAAGTCACCGGAGCAGATATACAGGGAGAGACACGGAAAGAAGCGGGGCATGCTGATGTGTTTGCAGAGTGTGAAGAGAACTGAAGGAGTGATTGATACTTGAACAGTAGAATAGGAAAAAAGCTACAACAGATGGTAAAATCACTGGGATAGTATAGTTATCAGTGTTGGGCAAGCTACTTGGAAAATGTAGTGAGCTAAGCTACTAGCTACTCTACATTAAAAGCTTCACTACACTGAAGCTACCCCCCAGTGAAATGTAGCAAGCTAAGCTACAGCAATGTGGCAAAAGTAGCTTAGTTACATCTAAGCTACTTTTAATTTTTATATTTTATAGTGAGGCACACACACTCACAGTATAGGCCTAGTTAACATTGAACTAACTTCGTCCCACAGTAGCATAGAAGAAGGACTAAAAATCTGCTCCAAACAGTGTGTGTGCGCTAGAGAGCTACATCAGACACAGAAACTCTCCTACCATATAATTGCAGCTAAATGCATTTCCTCATGCATTTATATAAAGTAACTTAATTATCACATTATTAATTACTTATATATTTTTTATCATTTGTGTCAATTTGAGGCTCTGGCAACATTGCAACCTAAACAACCTAAACATTCATGGCAATGGGCGAGAGAGAGAATGAGACAGAGATTGATAAATAAGACTGATAAAGAATTGTACAGATTTTCAATTTATTATTTTGATCGTTTGATGTTTTAGTAATTGTTTGGTTTTTACATTTGATACTGATTTTTTTAATCAATTTGTTTTTAAATGTTTTGTCTATTAATAAATATATATATATATATATACACACACACACATTACTGTTTCATTTATTTATTTTATATTTATTTTTTTATATATATTTTTTTTCACACACACACACACACACACACACATTACTGTTTCATTTATTTATTTTATATTTATTTTTTTTTATATTTTTATTTTTTAACACACACACACAAACGCTTACTGTTTTATTTATTAAATTTTTAATATTTATTTTTTTTAACAGTTATTTTTTTATATATTTTTATTTTTTAACACACACACAAACGCATACTGTTTTATTTATTTTTTAACACACACCAACGCATACTGTTTTATTTATTTGATTTTTAATATATATTTTTTTTAACACACACAAACGCATACTGTTATTTATTTTATTTTTAATATTTTTTTTTTAACACACACAAACGCATACTGTTTTATTTATTTTTTAACACACACCAACGCATACTGTTTTATTTATTTGATTTTTAATATATATTTTTTTTAACACACACAAACGCATACTGTTATTTATTTTATTTTTAATATTTTTTTTTTAACACACACAAACGCATACTGTTTTATTTATTTTTTAACACACACCAACGCATACTGTTTTATTTATTTGATTTTTAATATATATTTTTTTTAACACACACAAACGCATACTGTTATTTATTTTATTTTTAATATTTTTTTTTTAACACACACAAACGCATACTGTTTTATTTATTTTTTAACACACACCAACGCATACTGTTTTATTTATTTGATTTTTAATATATATTTTTTTTAACACACACAAACGCATACTGTTATTTATTTTATTTTTAATATTTTTTTTTTAACACACACAAACGCATACTGTTT
>NC_060160.1:30065625-30067535 GCF_021292245.1 Micropterus dolomieu | reverse complement strand
ATATATATATATATATATATATATATATATATATATATACATACACACACATATATACACATATATATATATATATATATATATATACACATATATATATATATATATATATATATACACACACATTACTGTTTTTATTTTATTTTTAATATTTATTTTTTTTAACAGTTATTTTTTTATATATTTTTATTTTTTAACACACACACAAACGCATACTGTTATTTATTTTATTTTTAATATTTTTTTTTTAACACACACCAACGCATACTGTTTTATTTATTTGATTTTTAATATATATTTTTTTTAACACACACAAACGCATACTGTTATTTATTTTATTTTTAATATTTTTTTTTTAACACACACAAACGCATACTGTTTTATTTATTTTATTTTTAATATATTTTTTTTTAACACAAACGCATACTGTTTTATTTATTTTATTTTTAATATTTTTTTTAAAACACAAACGCATACTGTTTTATTTATTTATTTTTAATATATTTTTATTTTTTAACGCACATGCTTACTGTTTTATTTATTTTATTTAAATTTTTAATATTTCTTCTTTTTTTTAACAAACACACGCTTCGATTACTTTACGCTTTAATTACTTGTTTAATGAAATGTATGGGGTTGATTGTTCTTACGTTGTATGTATGATGCTTTGGCAATATTGTTGTTACACATTCATGCCAATAAAGCTAATTTGAATTGAATTGAATAGGAGAGAGAGAGAGAGCGAGCGAGCAAGCTCTCTCATCTCATGGAAACGGTTTCTGCCACTACATATCAAACTTTCCTCCTGCTGTCACTTACTGATCCTTCAGAAATGCTTGGGGAAATGTAGCGTGTGTGGACGCTACTCAGTCAATAAAAGAGCTTTGTGACTGAAAAGCTATTTGATTTAGAAAATAGCGATGCGATCCACCAAGCTACTGAGAAATGTAGTTAAACTAGTAACGTGTTGAGAAAAAGGGGTGTACCAGGTTCATCTCCATCACTGGTGTCACATTCTGCCATGACATGGATTTTGCAATAGGCATTACCATGATGAATGTTTTTGCATAATAAAATAAATGTGCTTTACTGTGGCTGCGATAACATACAAGAAGAGGGCCAAGCACATACTCACAGAACTGGAGTTACATCTATTAACTACACTAACTATAACTATAATAACACTTTGGTAACATGAAGATTTGGAAGGCAACTTTAAGTGAAGAGCCAGTGGATTAACTTAATTTCTGATGAAATGTCCCCACAGCCACTGGAAAACTCTCCTATGTGTGCGCTAAGTTAACCATCTTAACAAAGATCAGTGTGTAAGATTTAGTGGCATCTAGTGATTGTAGGGGTGTGCATCTTCACTGGTCTCATGATTCGATTCAATTCCTCAATGCATCACTTCAAGGGTAGGAATTTTTAGGTATTTAATGTTACAGTGGGGGAAATAAGTATTTGACCCCTTGCTGATTTTGCAGGTTTGCCCACTTACAAAGAATGCAACGATCTACAATTTTAATCATATGTACATTCTAACAGTGAAAGACAGAATCCCAAAGAAAATTCCAGAAAATCACATCATATGAATTTATAAAAATTGATAACCATCTGATAAGGAAAAACAAGTATTTGACCCCCTGGACAAACAGCATGTTAATATTTTGTAGAAAAGCCATTATTGGCCAGCACAGATGTCAAACGGTTTTTATAGTTGGTGACAAGGTTTGTGCACATTTCGGCAGGGATGTTGGCCCACTCCTCCCTGCAGACAGCCTCCAAATCATTCAGGTTCCGAGGTTGTCGCCTGGCAACTCGAATTTTAAGCTCCCTCCAAAGATTTTCAATTGGATTCAGGTCTGGAGACTGGCTAGGCCACTCCAGAACCTTGATGTGCTTCTTCTTCA
>NC_060160.1:30062063-30065525 GCF_021292245.1 Micropterus dolomieu | reverse complement strand
CGAGTTTCATCAACCGGGTGGAGATGATTGTCGCCGCTAGTCGACGTTAAGAGAATATTGATTTGTTTTTCGCTGCGTGACAAGATTGATGTGTGGCGCTTAACGCTAGCCTACACAGCGCGATTGAGAGCTCAGCAAGCCGTTTGTGACTGAGAGGACAGATGGACCTGTACCGCGGGAACAGGTGAGCGGCCGGCTTCCTGTGTGAGTCCGGCGTGACTAGTAACACTGTGAGAAGACGGCCTCCGTTGTAGTCAGCGCTCGGTCGGTTCAGTTTGTCATTTGCTAAGCGTAATAAATAAACACATAGGTCTACGCAATCCCTTTCGTCCTAGAGGCGTCCTACAGAATATTTCTCTTCGTCCCAAACACATTTTCTATCGTCCCCAGGACGAGCCCTGGTAGCAGGTCAAACCATTTTTATGTCCCGCCCCATCCACGCTGTGATTGGTCAGTTGACAAAAAGGGAAATTGACGAGCACATCGATTTTATCAAAAGTTGAAAAGTAAAAGGCGCCTGATATAGCTTATCACCAGCTAGCGAAACTCACAACCTCCTTATCTTCTCTCTACTGTCTTCTGACTCACCGCTCCAGCTGCTGACATCTCTGTCTTTGTTTTGTAACAAGCTGCTCAAGCAGCCATCGGGATCTTTGTCGGTGCTCCTGTGGCTAGCTGGCTTTTTCCCACCAGTTTCAACAACTCTCTTTTGACTGACACCAGCTTTGCATCGCGTCCTGCCCGCTACTAGGTGTGTGATGTTTTGAGCGATTAGCTGCGCAGCGCGGCAGGCAGGGTGGGGGGATTATTGTAGGTTGTAGTTACAGTAGTTACTCGCACATTGTGCTCGTAAATAATTTTTCCCATTCGCACGTAACGATTTTTAGGGGCATATGCAAGAAAACTGGTCGCACTGTAGAGTCCTGATACACGCAGACTGGCTCCGCCTCTTTCTGTCTCTAGCTCCCTGTATGTGCCTCTGCTGACTATCTCTGTCAGCAGTACGTTTCATAAAGTTGCCGAGTTTAAAAAACTCACACGTGATTCACTTTTCAAGTGGCGGTGGCCACCACCATTCAGCGGTTCAACAGGACAGATTCCACTCAGAACAGGCCTCGCCATGGTCGACCAAAGAAGCTGAGTGCACGTACTCAGCATCATATCCAGAGGTTGTCTTTGGGAAATAGACATATGAGTGCTGCCAGCATTGATGCAGAGGTTAAAGGGGTGGGGGGTCAGCCTGTCAGTGCTCAGACCATACACCGCACACTGCATCAAATTGGTCTGCATGACTGTCGTCACAGAAGGAAGCGTCTTCTAAAGATGATGCGCATGAAAGCCCGCAAACAGTTTGCTGAAGACAAGCAGACTAAGGACATGGATTACTGGAACCAGGTCCTGTGGTCTGATGAGACCAAGATGTTTACTTTGTGTGAAATAAAAACTAAAAAATGTATGCCCGCTCTCTCTCTCCCCCCCCCCAACCGGTGGAGGCAGATGGCCGCCCACCCTGAGCCATGGTTCTGCTCGAGGTTTCTGCCTCTTAAAAGGAAGTTTTTCCTTGCCTCTGTCGCCTAGTGCTGCTCTTGGTGGGAACTGTTGGGCTTCTGTAAATAACATCAGAGTACGGTCTAGACCTGCTGTTTTATGAAAAGCGCTGTGAGATAACTGTTGTTGTGATCTGGCGCTATATAAATAAAGTTTTATTGAATGTAAGCAGGAGAATTGTAATTTTGCTGTAAGAAATAAACAAAGCATTTTAGTCAAAATATAAATGCAAATAAAAACTATATATTGCAATATTTTTTCTCTCTCTCTGTCTACAGAGAAAGTTAACCAAGACAAGTGGGTGGACAGAGCAATTAGGGTCTGTAAAAAGTTGGTGGCTTCTCCTACTCCTACTAGGAGTTTCACTTGCCAAAGCACAAGCTCATCAGTGAAACACCAACAAGATGGGGCTTCCATCAACAAATGGTGAAGCGGGTTCTGGGGCAGAAAAAGGCCATCACAGATGTCCTCTCAGGGCATCAAGGACATGACGACCAAGTCGCTGGTTCCAAAGATGTGGATGTTTTAGAGTCTATTGATGCAGCTCTCAGCCCACTCCTGGAATTCACTGAAGCCTTGTCCAGTGAGTTCTATGTCAGGGTGTCATTCTTAAACCTAAAGCATAAAAGCAGAGGATGACACAGAGCTCGCCAGGACCATAAAGACAACAGTGCTGGGATACTATAACAAAAAGTATGATGACCCAGCCATGAATTATCTAATTGAATTGGCATACCTCATTGATCCAAGATTCAAGCATCAGTACACTCAGAAGAGAGAACCCATCAAAGAGAGAGCTATTGATCAGCTGGCTCTCTGGTGCAGTAAGAACAACCTGGCGCTTAACACGCTCAAAACTGTGGATGGACTTAAGAAGGAGCCCTCCCACTCTGCCCCCCATCACCATACTCAAAAGTGTGTGCTGTGGAACCCTTCAGGTTTCTGGGTTTCACTATATCCCAGGACCTGAAGTGGGGGCCCAACACTGACACCATCATCAAGAAGGCCCAGCAGAGGATGTACTTCCTGCGTCAGCTCAGAAAGCTCAACCTGCCTATAGTGCAATGTATACTTCTGCGTCAAATCAACGGCATAGGTGACGGCGTAGGCTACGGGGCTACACAGAGGCTACGCCATTGCCTGACGTGCACCTCCTCCAAAATGTAACTACACCAACGGCGAAAACGGCGGCTGTAACACAGTGAATCAATATATTTGACCGTCGCCGAGCGAAATGACTGAATGTGATCCATTCGGTCGGTAACATTTGAAAAGGCTACACCAGCTGCATGTTTACAATTTTACCCCCATTTACGTTAGCGGAGCACTAAACCGGAAGTTAGGCTGCTCGGCCGGCAGAAGTCAAAACAGTGGACGCTGTAGCGCTACTGCCGACTAGCGTTTGGAGGTGTAATTGCAGAATGACGGACACACCAATGCGTAAGTATAAATGCATGGCCATAAGGAGCTGCTGGTCCACTATATACTATACAGCCGTCATCCAATCTGTCCTCTGCACCTCCATCACTGTCTGGTTTGGATCTGCCACCAAAAAGGACAGGAGCAGACTACAACGGATAGTCAGGACTGCAGAAAAGATCATGGGTGCCAACCTGTCCTCCATTCAGGACTTATACATTTCCAGAGTCAGGAAACGGGCAGGAAACATCACTGCAGATCCATCTCACCCCGGGCGCAACCTGTTCCAGCTCCTCCTCTCTGGTAGGCGCTACAGAGCACTGTACGCCAAAACCAACAGACTTAGAACAGATTCTTCCCACAAGCCATCACTCTGATGAACAGCTGATTTCTGACTCAGTGTCAGGAACAACTCTTGTGCAATAACCCAGTAACTCTGCCTCTAATCAGCCACCTGTTTACTGGTTACCACTTATTATTATTTATTCATCATTC
>NC_060160.1:30041041-30061963 GCF_021292245.1 Micropterus dolomieu | reverse complement strand
GACACACTGATGCAAATGATTATGTACAATTGTCTGCTGTTTCCTACATTATCAATTGCTTATGTCCTGCTGATCACAATGAATTATACCAGTCTCTGCTGAATAATCTTACCCCCCAAAACATCTAGGCATAAGTTCATTGCATTAGTCACTACATGCAAAATGGTTGAACACATTCAAAATCAAAGTTAAAATACTTTATTCATATCCTTTGTCTACAAGTATACACTCTAGCTAAACGAAATGTTGTTTCTTAAGGACTATAAACAAAGTAAGGATAGACCACAACAACATCACAATAGCAACACTCATACCAATACTCAATACCAGTAACAATACACAGTGAGAAGTATATATATATACACACACATACATACATACATACATACATACATACATACATACAAAAATTACTTACCAGTGACACTGATAATTGCTTTGAAATTATCCTAAAGAAACGCACCAGCCAGTGTAAAAGCCCTGAAAAGGGGAGTAGTTGAATGAAAGATGCATGGACACAAACTTTCCTCAGATCATGTGTGTAATGACTGTTTAAGAAATCATTGCAGTACAGTTTACATTTACAAAATAGTATTACATGCGTTATACATACAATTCTAACCATTCTCTCTATTCAGCAATTATACCTGCAGAAGCATTTCCCACTTTTAACTACAGAGTAAATACGGCAATACACAAAAGATACAACACACAATTATGCTAATAACATATATACATAACACTTTACACCACTAATACTCAGTATATTTTAGAAAGGTATACAGAACAAAGCTATGACAAGTACAATGTCACTGCATAGCTACTAAGTGCTGCTCTTTCATCCACGATGTCGGGGTTAGCATTGCTAAAGGCTAATTTGGCTACTTTACTCGTTGTCATGTAATTAACATCCTAACTTCACAATGTTCGACTAACTGTGCTAAAAACACTCTCCTCGACACATGTACACATTCACATAACACTCTGGTAAACAATAACACATATTATAAAATACTCATACCTGAAAAAGGGAGTAGTTGAATGAAAGATGCAGGGACACAAACTTTCCTCAGATCAAGTGTGTAATGACTGAAAGGAGGGAGCGAGCTGCACCGTAACATAGCGCAACAGTTTGACGTTCCCCCTGCTGGAGCCCTCTAGTAACTACAACACTTGTTCACACTTACTGCTGCTGTTAGAATGACATTTTGCACATGAAAAATAAGAAATAAGGAAAGTACTGTACTGTAACTGCTGCAACTAACAACAACAACTTTAACCATAACATATGATATACCATTAAAATATGAGAATGGCAAAATGACTAAATATGAACCCATTAACTGTAAAGCTGATGATACACGGGACAACTTTTTTAGCAATGTTGCTGGGCAATCTTGCTAGTGGCAAGTCCGGCTATGTTTTGAACGGATAGCGGCGGTGCGGGGCGGGTGGCGGAGTAGTGGGGGGAGGGGATTACGGTAGTAATCTTTACTCATTACCATTGACGGCAACGTTGCCCTGCACGATTGCTCTAAAAGTTGCTCTGTATCATCAGCTTTACTCTACTGCTTACTCAAATGCTTGCTATGACTTACTAGTAAAACACATTATTTCCATCTGTCACACCAGCCCCTGTATTCAGCTATGGTTTGTTATCTCGTGATCACGAGAATATTAATTATCCTGTTATCAGGGATGAAGAACATTCGTTTATATATATAGATAGACAGATAGATAGACAGACACTCACTGTGTATTGTTACGGATTACTGGTATTGAGTATTGGTATGAGTGTTGCTATTGTGATTTTGTTGTGGTCTATTCTTACTTTGTTTATGGTCCTCAAGAAACAACATTTCGTTTACCTACAGTATATACTTGTAGGTAAAGGATATGGATACTTTGATTTTTGATAACGTGTTCTACCATTTTGCATGTAGTGACTAATGCAATGAACTTATACCTCGAGGTTTTGGGGGGTAAGATTATCGCAATTTGTTCAAAACAATGAGATAGTGCTTTTATGATGTGCACAAGTGACGAGATGGTGTGGAGGTTGAACAATTAGTTTTGAGAATTTCAATTCTGATCTGAGAAATTCACCAATGCGACTGAGAAAAACTGTAATGGACTTTGAGCAGCCTGATAATAAGGAATTGCAGTAATCCAGCCTAGAAGTAACAAATGCACGGACTAGTTTTTCTGCATAATTTTTAGACAGGATGTTCCTGACAGGTCATCCAGGTTTTAACATCCTGAAGACACATTTGAAGTTTAGCTAACAGATGAGTTTCATCTGGCTTGATCGATAGATATAACTGAGTATCATCTGCATAACAATGAAAGGTTATGGAGTGTTTCCTGATAATATTGCCTAAAGGAAGCATATATAAAGTGAAGAGGATTGGTCCGAGCACAGATCCTTGTGGAACTCCATGACTCATCGTTAACATGTACAAACTGAAATCGATCTGATAAATAGGACTTAAACCAGCTTAGAGCGGTTCCTTTAATGCCAATGAAATGTTCCGGTCTCTTCAATAGGATATGATGGTCAATGGTATCAAATGCAGCACTAAGATCTAATAAAACCAATACAGAGACAAGTCCTATTATTATTTGTGTCTGACAATGAAGGTAAACACAGGAACTATCCACCATGAAACTCATCATTTGGGAGTCACTACCTGTACTTCAGTGGTTGTCCTTTGATTGTCACATGTCATGGATGTTTACTTCCGCTGTCTGACCTACATGACTCAAACAGTCAGTGTGAGTGACTGATGTGCCATGTAATGAATGCAGAAAAAGTGTCAGGATTTGTGGTGTGGAGAGGCAGGTTGGAGGACCCAAATGCAGGACACGTAGGCTAGTAGGTATAGTTCTGATGGTTTACTGACAAAGGCGACAAAAGGCGAGCGCACTTACAGGAAGAGTGGCTGATCAAACAGAGTCCAAAACAAAGTAATCCAAAAGAGAAATCCAGAATCCCAAATCCAAAATAAGCAGGGAAACAGGGAGACACGAGTAAGCTGGCAACAAGACCACACACTGCAACACTGGGTACACAACGTGACAGGAGGTAATGACCCGACAAAGACAAGACAAAAACATCAGGTATATATACACACACAGACAACAAGCAGGGCGGGAGCAACACAGGTGAGGAGCATGAGGCTAACGAGGCAGACAGACAGACAGCAGGGAAAACAGAGAGAGACACAGGCAGACAAAGTGACAACTGGGGGAACAGACGGAACACAGATTACTGAACACATAACAGACCAGAGGAAGAAATATTAACTAATAAAGACACAAGCAGACAGATCACCACAAAACTAACACCAACAGGGAAAACAGACAGAAGCTAAGGTAAAACAGAACTCAGATAGACATGGGCAAAACACAGGAGTACACAGACCAGGAGTGAACACTAAGACATGAACTAGCGTACAAGACAAAGAACTAAGATACGAGACAAGACAGATACTAAGTAAGATGTGGATGAATAATAATAAAGGCTACACAGAGACTGGAGCAGAATGAACAAAATCAGATTAATTAATGAAACTGGCAGAGGACATAAATAGACAAGCAGACAGAACTCAAGCATGAAGGTACAGAACTAATACATGAGACTGGAACAGAACTGAAATCAGGAAAATACCAAACCACTACTAAACACCAGCGGACAGATAGTAACCCCCACAACCAGACACACAGACAGTAACAGACCAACCAGCACAAGCGCACAGAGTAACTGGACACAAGAAATAACTGAAACTCTAAACACAGACTATATAACAGATACTGGACACCGGGCACTAGACAGGACAGAACCCAAAACTCAACATACTATAAGACAGATAATAAACTAAACTCAAAAGTGCAAAACAAGGTATGGCTGACAGGCAGAGTGTGACAGAAAGACTGAAAGAAAAAAATACATTGAGTGAAAAACAACATAAGTATCCATCCATCCATCCATCGTCAACCGCTTATCCTGCATACAGGGTCGCGTGGCAACATAAGTATAGAAAAACGAAATTAGTAGTACCATTTCTGGTGCAAAAATGTTCCTGGTTATGCAAACCCTTTTCTGTACTCAATTCTCTGTGATCATCCTCAGCTGTGGCAGAAATTGCTGGTTCTTCTTGGAACAGCACGCAGCACATTATGAAGCTTGGTCAACATAAAGAGGCTGCCGGGGTTTCGGCTTGGCCACAGGCTCTTGAAGTTTGCAATGTTGTTGCTATGGCATAAATTGTACTGTATACTTGCAGTGAAATATTTAGTATTCAGTAATAATGTTAAGTGGACTTTTGGGCTTTCGCTAACTCTTTACAAGCTAGAGATATTTCAAAATATACAGATTCTTCATCTCAACCAGAACTCGCACAGCAATAACAGGAAGACGGTACCTCATCCAGCACTTCCACCTCAGGGGTTGTCATCGTAGGCAGATGACCCCTGGGTTGTAGAAGTGATTGAACAGGTAACGGGGCCACAGGGGATTGTTGGAGTAGAAACGCTTAGCCATCTTGTACACTAACTTGATTACCTGTAAGATAAAGCAGACATGTTTACAGAGGATCAAGAATGAGAAAATAATTTCATCTTTTACACACATTTGGGTTACAGCCAACATCCAGTGTCAACAGGCAGCATGTACCAGTAATGGGGTATCACTGCTTCTTGAATGGGACAGTGTATGTACATACCTGCTTTTTCCTTTTAGCCAGTATGTCAGAGTTGCTGGACAGACTGGCCCCTGCTGCTCTGTTGGAAATTGCTGGCCCTTAACTTCCTGGGATGGTCAAGGAGCTACATCTGAAGTCACAGGAAACCTTGTAGGATGCGACATGTGAGGGGACAGACTTATTAATAAAAATCTTAAACTTATTATTTGTTGGAAACTCTATACAAATTTCATCAGGTATACTCTGTATTGCACAGTAATCAGCTGTACTTGAGGTAAGATGACTTTCAGTTTCTGAATTACATAATGGATGCCCATTCAGTCCCTTTGTATGTCTAACTCATCATCTGAATACAGTACCAACTTAGTTCTAAATGTTCAGTATTATTCAATGACCAACTGCACTTAATCTTAAGATGTCACGTTATGTGTGTGCAGGCCTATGTATGTATGCATTTACCTGAACAACGTGTTGGTGGAAGAACTCTAAAACATTTTGTCAGAATCGCCACACGGAGGTTATGCTACCACTGTGAAACCAGTGCCCAAAAAGCTCAATTTATGTTTTGTTGAGTCTGTGCCAGGTCAGTTCAACATAACACCACAAACACACCGAGAAATAAGTGTGGTGGAGAGCGACCCTTAGCCACAATAACCAAAAAAGCAGCCAAAGCAGTACACCGTAACGTTACACATAGTTTCAAACTATTTTTCACCCAGGTCACAGTGATCTGAAAATTTAAATTTAGATTGAAATGGGACCTAATTACTTGGATTGCTTTGATGTATCTAACATCATTATTATTATTATTATTATATTCAATGAGACTCTCGAACGTTAACCATACCCTGAAACTGAAAATGTAACATTAATAAGCTAATGTATGTTAACAATACTGCAATGATCGGGAGATCAAAGAAGAAAAAACACCTAACTTACGTTAGAATAAAGTTAACCTACTAACGCACAAATTGCAGCATTTGACACAAACGTTTGCAGCTAATGTTAGCTTTCACCTTACTGGACACAAGTTGCGGATTAAAAGAGAGTTGTGGGTAACGTTTGTTGCGGGTTCTCAATAAACACAGACTTGCTGATGAATTATCAGTGCCTTATAAGGTTACGTTACTAATGAGAGAGATGGGGATTCCGCTGTGCCGCTGTGACACCAAAATATGTGACCTATAAGATTCTGTGACTCAAATGGGAAGTTAAGCGCCAGAGGCTTTGTTGACGATGTGAAGCGGTTGCAGTTTGGTTGGGTTTAGGCACCAAAAGTACTTGGTTATGGTTAGGAAAACATCGTTGTTTAGGTGTAGTCACAGAATCACGGTCACGGATTTTGGTGTTACACCGCCATCAAAATATCATTCCCTATTTCGTCTTTGCCATTTGATTGACACCCTCATAAAACTTATGTTGGTACTTAAATTTAATTTTTTTAAAGTCAAGTTATCGTAACGCATCATATCTATTTTCAAAAACCCAAGGACACGCTAAATGTTACCTTGCTCATGTTATACAGTTTGAATCGAAATGTATTGAACAGGCTAGTTAGATAATAGTAATAGTAGTTGCATAATAATACAATCCAAATGACATCTGTGAAGGTTCTCAGTCATCCATGTAACGTTAATTATCCAACGAAGGTTAAAATCACGATTCAAAACGATTACAAAAACAGACCAGTAGGTGTCGCACTGTGTCTGCGAGCTACTGTCATATGGAGATAATATAGAAATTAAGTTTTATGTATTTCACTTTCCATTATTTTAATTATAACTGTGCTTTCACAAATCACATTTCTAGCCCTGCTGCTTATGGCATTTGCCTACTCACCAATATGAGCTTTCTTTCTCCTCAGAATGTTCGTAATGTAGGCTATTTTGTCTGATTGACCTGTGTGCTATCATACTGCGTGAACACTGTTTTAGGAGTTAACTGGAACACTCATAAACTTAAGGACATGTCTCACATATAGGCCTACACTTCAGTGGGGTGTGTGGCTCTAATGTGTCTAATAGACAACAAGCAGTGTCATACAAGTGAACATCATCTATAAATTTTAATAAAATAAATTCATTCATTCATTATTTACATAAAACAACATAACAGATTACAACTAAAGGAGGCATTGCAGTGTCTGTTTATAATATTGAACCCTTTAATGTGACAGGCCACTTTAAAGAGGGTAATGCAACAATTTGATTTTACTACAGAATATGACTTGTTTGTAGATAATTAATTTACAACTGACCTCTGCATATAAGGCACTGAAAAGTTGACCTCACTGTCGCCACCTGGTAATCAGTCAGGGCCACCGTGCTGACCCTGTTTGCCTGAGCATATTGCCCCAGCTCCCGCAGGGCTTCCGTAATAGCTAGCAGCTATTCGGCTGCCAGCACCAGCTCTTCCACCCTTCCTACAGTTTGGTCATCAATGCCACTGTGGGGTACAAAAAGTTAGTTTACACAAGACACTCTTGGCCACACTTGACACAATTCAAGCAAGTCATGCTGAACAGCCACGCTGATTATTTGCTGATGTGTTTGTTATCTAGATATTTGGTTTTCGTGACCTAACCCAACTTTACATAAGGACTCCACCTTAGATATTTAAACAACCCAACACACTTTGGTTTCACACTCATTCCTTTTCCTTGGCAAGTTTAATGTGGTTCAGATGAAAGGCACAACTAACTCTCTATTGACCTTGCCTAATGAAGGAAGTAAGAAATCTTGGTAAAGAACACAGAGAGGGAGCCCATTGCTGCCAAACAGGAGTGGAACAGGTTGCAAGTGGGACAATTATCAGCTTATATCAAACACGTTACAAAGGCTACTAAATTAAAAGTCAAATACATTCAATAAATAAGCTAATCAGACATCGAAAAAATAAGTGATATCCAAGATATGTGATGTCAATTAATAATAATGAACTACTATTAAGTAGGAATTAATTTTTTTACATTTACATACCCGTTGTGCCAATGCCTTCGATGAGGCGGTTTCCCTGACCATCACAGAAAACACTCTCCTCCTCTGAGCCGAGGTCATGTTTCACCTTTTCTGCAATTGTGGACACATTTGCCTCACGCTCCATAAATACAGGTACACATACAGGGTTCCTCCGTCCACCCGAAGGACTCCACTCTCCAAGCTTCCGACTGAAATGCTCCTTTTGACAAATACAAACAGATAGATGGAGATCCATTTAGAGAGTTGTTTTATCATTCAGCCTTTTACTATACAATTCTTTTATGTTTTCCCTCACGGCTTTGCAATAATGCTCTGAGGGTGTATTTGGTTATTTGGTTTACGTTACAACAAACCTCGAAAAGCTTCTTGGGGCTGGTGCAGGCACTGGTCCTGGACGGACAGCAGAAGCCAGAGGCCTGGTCCCGTAAATAACAAACAGCTTTTAGCAGGAGAAACAGGGACCATGTCAACCCTTACTGATGGCTCTAAAATTATTTTACATAAATTCATGTGATGAAAGTGACACCCCAAACAATGAAAATAATAATGTCACCGTTTGGTCGGTGAAGAATGATTAATAATTATTTACCAGTGTTGAAAGTATTGGGAAAAACAGAAGACAGTTTCCATAGATAAGTTTGCAGCCGTGCAGCTGTGTGTTGAGTGGAAATGCGTGCGCAATTTTGCTCCTGCCCACCAATTACACCCAATTTGGTGCTAACAGGCTCAGAAAACAGGAACAGAAACCTATGTTCAATTTGTGGGATTGATGTTACATACAATTAAATATAAATGTCGAGATGACCTCTTCTCGGATAGGCCTACACTTTGAATTTGATATTTTTGTCTAACCTTAAATATTCTCGAAATATTTTCCAGGGTGATATCCACTTCCCGGATTTGAATGGTTCTGGGCCCATGCCAGAGGGTGGCTTGGTCTTGCTGGTAATTCATCTTACGTTTATGGTGATACTGCAGGTGTCAAATTGGAGGTGGTCTCCCCTAGGCGCAAATGAGCAGTAATTTGAATTCTTCGTGCAGTTTTTTGAGCGCCAGGAAATGACCTTTCAAAATAAAGCATTGACTTTTCAACATTAATGCTTATTGACGATTCACTAACCTTCCAAATCTCCAAACATGTAAAGTTCTTATTTTCAGGGTGGTTTTTGAAGAATTAAAAAGTAATTAGCCTATTGTATTCTGATAATAGGTTATTCCAAAATATTCACTGTAATGGTTCCAACAGTATAACAATTATAAACTTGTTCTTCTTCTCCACCCACCAAACATTCCATCACAGTTCTCACACAATTTCATTACAATTACTTGTAAAGGGATACAACACTGAAAAACAAAACAAACAAAAAAAAAATTTGTTAATGAGGCTAGCTGCAAATGGGAAGAAGCTGTTTTTGTGGCGAGAGGTTTTGGTCCTGATGGACCACAGCGGGGAGAGTCTGAAACAGTCTGTGTCCAGGGTGGGAGGAGTCAGCTGCAATCTTTCCTGCTCGCCTCAGAGTCCTGGAGGCGTACAGGTCCTGAAGAGAAGGAAGATTGCAGCCAATCACCTTCTTTCTGCCTCCTGAACAGGAGGTGGAGCTGGCCAACTCAGAGGAGTGGGGGGAGGAGATGGTGGACTGGGGTTGAAGCGGAGGAGTTGAGTGGAGGAGTGACGGGGGATGGTGTCCGATTGACTATCAAAGCGGCAGTAGAACTGGTTCAGCTCATTTACCAGGCGAGAGTGTTGTGCACCAGTTGTGCACTGCCTTACAAGGCCAGGTGGACCTAATTCAGCAATCAACTGTAGCACTCCTGGGGCAGAACCAAGGGGGTAAGCCAGAGATCGGACAGTGAAGCCGACCAAAGCCTGCATGGAGGGATCCATGTAGGCCCAAAAATGACGTCAAAACCCTGTGACACCCCGTCGCACATGAGAGATGTAACCGTATTGCTTAGATTATAAAAGTAAAAAGGGGGTGGTGATGGCGCATAGATAAGATACTTGCCTTTGGGGTGGGAGACCTGGGTTTGATTCCCACTGTGAGACATCCACCATTGTGTCCCAGAGCAAGACACTTAACCCCTAGTTGCTCCAGAGGTGTGTGACCTCTGACATGTATAGCAATTGTAAGTCGCTTTGGATAAAAGCATCATCTAAAATGTGTAAATGTAATAAACTCTCGGCAATCAACAAAATTAAAAATATCAGAGATGCTGCTTTGGTGTTTGACAGGTGAACCTTGTAGGTGGGCCAACAGGAAGTGGCCCTGTAGTAGTATTTTATTGGTCCAAAACTGGCTTCACTGCTCTCCATTAAAATCAGCGGGGTGGCTTTGTCCAGTAATATACTGTCTATGGGCAGAACTACAGGACAGAAAAGGAACAAGGATGCACAGCACAGAGAAACACATACAGCCGTAACAACATTTACCAGATACAAAAACTGGCTTTAGAAAGTCATAAAATATCATATTGAAACCAGGGAAGAAGTCTTTCTATTGTGCATTACGTTCACTGTATGTAAAACCACCATTTCCCCTCTCCTTTGCCTTTCATGTCTCTGTACAGTCCTATCAAAGTAAAATGCCAGCATTAAGAAATACATTCAGATTGCACTTTAATCTTGGAGCTGTGTCTAACAGTATCCAAAATATTCTTTATGTTGACCCAATTGGGTTTCTAATGAATAGATCTGAAAATGTGTTCAATAAAGTAAATAAAAACTAAACTACTTTTGTTTCAGGAGAACAATTCTTTACACTGAAATGGTTGACTTGTGTGGCGTATTTGTTGTGAGCATGGAACTGAATAAATGGTCTATAAACAGTATCAGATGTGGGAATTTGTATTGTGGTGGTACTTTAAAAGGTCTGTGGGGTGGTGATGGCGCAATGGCTAAGACACACACACCTTTGGTGTGAGAGACCTGGGTTCAATCCCCCACTGTGACCCATTTACCATTGTGTACCTGAGCAAGACACTTAACCTCTAGTTGCTCCAGAGGAGCATAAATTAAATTATTATTAATAAATGTAAATGTCTGAGATAAATGTAAATTTCCTCAAATTAAGTAAATTTAAGGAAGTCTGAAACTGTCACAAATAACCCTAGTACAAGATAACTCAAAATGGGTTTCTGATCTCTATTATAGGATAAATGGATATATATTACTCTAATGTAAAATGTGAACATGTGGTAATTTTTAATTTAACAACAGGATGTAAATATGTTTGTTTTTGGTTTTGATAATACACCTATAGCTAAAACTCTTCAATTGAAGTATCTGTAAAATGGCATTACAAACCACTTTGGGGCAATTATCCATCCAATGTTAATCTAACTTGTAATCTAAGAATTATAATAAAAGTCAAAAGCTGCGAAATTACGGTAATTATGGCTGTTCCCTTTCACAGGAAACTCAACACTGCTTTGTTGAAAACGACTCTATGGGGAAGCTCCTCGAGCGCCTGCCTCTGAAGTATGAATGAAACTAATCCAATCCTAATTGGTGTCGTGCCGTGGCGTATCATGTGATGGCATACCCGGAAGCATAAAAGGACGCCGGCACACACATACAACAACTTTCGCTCTTCAGCAAGCGCTCTCTGTGAAACTGTCCTCTTCTCTGGTGAGCTGTCTGTCGTGAGACTTTTTTGAATGGTGAGTGACAAACAGCGGTACACTTCAGTTGTGTGTGCATTATTTGGGAGCACAGCACGCACAGGCGGCTCTCGAGGGAGCTGGCTGCGAACACTGGGACGAACTCTCTCTCATGGTGCGGCGCTCTCGACCGGGCCGTGTTTGGAGAGGATGGCCAGGCTCGTGATCCCTGCGGCTTGGGTCCCGCGGCCGTTGAAGCCCGCGGCGGCTTCGATCGTGGGGGTCGCAAAGGGATCTTGCGGGTGTGAATTAGGCTGCTGAGGCACTTCCTCAACAGGCTCAACATCAGCTGGCCGCACACTTGGCAGACTGATCCTTGTCTGAGCAGGCTGGACGTTGGGTTCCTGCAGCGCCGGTCCTGACCTCAGCGCCAGGGCTTGCAATTTTTACCATATCTTCATGATGAGATCTCCAGATCCTGGGTGAGGCCCCACTTTTTTCGCATCTCATCACCTACATTATAGTAATGTGATGGCTGCGACAGAGTTGGGTTATGGCAGGATGCCGCCATTGGAAGAAGCTTTAGCGAGCTATCTTTCTCCCGAGGCGGCGTCTTCGCTATAAGCCCCGACGCTGCCCAGCAGAAGACTCTCAGCTGGAGTCCAAAAAAAAAAGACAGGCTTGCAACACAGTGCCGACTGTGGCCATAGAACGTGTTCCCCTGCCAGACCGGGAGTCCGGGTTTTACAGCCGGTACTTTTTAGTTCCAAGGAAGGACGTCGGGCTGAGGCCTGTTTTAGACCTGAAGCAGTTGCATAGTGTGCCCTGAGAGGTTTCAGGTTCAAGATGCTCACTATAGATCCCATCATCATGAATCAAATCAGATACGGGGATTGGTTTGTCACGATAGATCTAAAAGACGCCTATTTTCATGTCTCCGTCCTTCCATGTCACAGGAGGTTCCTGAGGTTCACGTTCGGGGGCAACGTATACCAGTATCGGGTTCTTCCATTTGGCCTAGCATCTCTCCCCGCACGTTCACCAAGTATTTGGATGCAGCTCTGGCTCTGAATTATATCGACGACTGGCTTATATTAGCCCAGTCTCGAGGTTTGGCGGTTCGGCATCGAGATGTCGTCCTTGGCCACATTCAGAATCTGGGGTTGAGACTCAACACGAAAAAGAGCGTGTTGGTACCGGCCCAGAAGACTACCTTTCTGGGCACGGTGTGGGACTCGGTTACGATGCGGGCACATATGTCTCCCGCACGTGTCGAGTCCATCCTGATCGTGGTGTCCAGGATGAAGCTAGGCCAGGCCATCACTGTGAAGAGCTTCCAAAGGCTGCTGGGCCTCATGGCAGCAGCATCCAGCATCATACCTCTGGGCCTTCTGCACATGAGGCCCCTTCAGTGGTGGCTGAAAACCAAGGGGTTTTCACCGCGGGGAAATCCGTCCCGTGTAATCAGGGTCATTGGGTGCTTTGAGTTCCTACCTTGAGAAGTCCTCTTCCTGGAGGAGGTCGGACCAACTGTTGGTGTGCTTTGGGTCACCTAAGAAGGGGATCGCCGCGTCCAAACAGACCATTAGCCATTGGATCGTTCAGGCGATTTCCTCGGCCTACAAGGTATGCGGTTTGCCCTCACCTTTGGCCGTCAGGGCCCATTCTACTAGGGGCATGGCGTCCTCTACGGCCCTTCACTTGGGAGTTCCCCTCAAGGAGATCTGTGAGGTGGCTGGGTGGGCTACCCCCCACACCTTTATCAGATTTTATAGTCTGCACCTCACGAGTACGCCTGGTGCACGCACCCTGACTGGGCCCTGGGGTCAGTTTCACCCTGGGCAGGTCTTCAGGGCGTGGCCTAGTGGGCATTCGTTCCCCATAGAGTCGTTTTCCTCGATGCAGTGTTGAGTTCCCTGCGAAAGGGAACGTCTCGGGTTACGACTGTAACCCTTGTTCCCTGAGGAGGGAACGAGACACTGCGTTATCTTGCCACGCCCCTCGATGCCCCGGAGCACCTTGCTTCATCTCGAGGCTGTTGTGTGTGCCGGCGTCCTTTTATGCTTCCGGGTATGCCGTCACATGATACGCCACAGCACGACACCAATTAGGATTGGATTAGTTTCATTCATACTTCAGAGGCAGGCGCTTGAGGAGCTTCTGTTTCGACAGTTTAACAATACTTGTAGACACTATATACTGATTAAAATAACATTTATTTGATGTTTTTATTTTCCAAATATTGACGGAGCACGAGGAACAGGAATCGGCTGGACCACCAACGGAGCTGGTGTTGGTCGGGCCACCGACGAGGGACCAGGAGTCGGTCGAACCACTGGTGGAGCTGGTGCTGGTCGGACCACCGACGGGGCACAACTCATAACACTAGTAGGACTGCAGCTAACGATGATTTTAGTATTCAAAGCTTTGATAGATTATTTCAACGATTCATTGATGCGTCGTTTAAGAAGTACCTTTGCTTGGTGGCGGCGGCTGTGTCACGAGACGCTGGTCTCCAAACCACGTTTTGTCAAGAAAACACGTGAAATGTGAAACAGGAAATGATGCAAACCTGCACGCAAAACAGCTGTTGTTTGTTATTATAAAGATAACAGTTATAAAGACAAAGAATCTGTGTGAAAGGATGGATTAGCACATGCAGGTAGCAGGGATTGTCTGAGCTACAGAGAGAGCTGGAGGGGAGTTAAAAGGTGCAGCTCCCCGACACCCTGTTAACTCATGACTGTGAGATTACAACTCATGGGCCAAAAAGGAGAACAATAAACGCACGTGTACATTTTGAGGACTGGGGCTTACTTTGGCTAGCCTTCATCTCAACAATCAATCATGATTTCAGTTAAATGCTAAAGTTGCTGTTACTGTTACCTTGTCTGTGGTCCGCTGGCAGAACACCGGCTTTCTGATCGGGTGTCGTCGTGCTGTTGCCAAGGCGACATAAGTTTCGTTTTACGGTGGACAGAAGGTAACATTACAGAGTTGTTGTTTTCTTTAGCTTGAAATAACCCCATACTTTGGACACTTTCTTCTTTGTCCCTCGCCATTTTCTCTCTTCCTCCACTTTGGAAACAGCTCCATTATAATCACGTCGTGTTCACAGCTTAAGCGCGATGTGAGACAGTAATTAAAAGTGTGTGGGGCAAATTAGCTTGAATACATCCATGACAGAGGACAGAGACAGCGATGTAACATGAGTACCCTGCTCACTTATTGTTATTGGCTGGGGGCTGCAAAGTAACAGTACTCTGATAAATAGGTTATCAAGATTCAGGTTTGCAATTTATTTAGAATCATCATGTTTAGTACAAGATGGCAAGAGTGTTGACAGGGAAGAAAAGACAAAAAGATGATCATCGAGCAAAATAAAACAATTTAAAGGATGATGGATATCTTTTTTTTCAAGTACACTGTGTGTCACGAAATGCTGAGTGAGCGCAGCAGGAGTGAGCCCAAACGCAAGACACTTGCGATCTGAGGTGGAGTTCAGGATTTATTAGTCAATGCACAAATCCTTAGACAATAACAGAAACCCACGTAAACAGACAAACACCGACCAACTATAACACAGGGATCATAACAGACAAAACCTAAACGAGAACCCAGAACAAGAACACAGAGTACCGAGCAGACTAAACCAAAATGATGCAGAGAAAGAACTAGAAGCAAATACTACAACATGAACTAAGGCACAGGACTAGGAACAAAGACTTGGAACAAAAACCCAGACTCCCCAACCAGACACACAGACAGGACTGAAACCCAAAACCCAGACACAGAGAAAACAAAATCAAAACACAGAGAAGACATGGCCAAAATAATACTATCCAGACAAGCCCAGGACAGGATTGTGACACTGTGATATATAGATCCTTGTGTCTGTAGTATGCTAGCAGCGGGGCTCTTCAGTTGGTCATGTCTGTCAGTCGTTCTGTTGGTAGGTCCACTACTTTGGTCCAGACAGAAAAATCTAAACATCTTTTGCTACAGATATTCATCACTAGCATAGCTGTAGTCACGTTAAATTGAGAAACGTAAAGTTCATGTTTTCGATCATTTATTTCAGTAACTTTCAAATTTATTTTTGAAAAAAGGGGCATAACTGAAAAAGCTTGGGAACAACAGGTCTATAGAACGGTGCATAAATAATGACAAGTGATAACCATACATTGCCTGAGCCCAAAGTGATGTCTTCAAATTGCTTATTTTGTCTGACAACCGAAAAAAAACTCACAATGTTCTGATCAGATCGAATAGGATGGAAACTTCACCAATCAGGCTCACCTCACCATTATTGGTACCTGCCCAGGAACTGCAGATGGAAATAGCTTTTTCTGGTACAGTACATATATTGTGCATTGTCCCTGTTAAATAAATAATCTTTTTTTTTTAAATACTCAAGCCTGCAAATTATTTGTATATATATTTATTAATATTTTTACCTGCTAAATTGTTTTAACAATTAATTAATAATTAAACGTTGAACTATTTGATAGCATTACGATTAAAAGTATTGGCCTACATAATGTGGTAGCTTGTAAACTCACAAGGCACTTACATTACATTAAAATCAGACTGTAACACAAAGAAAGATAAATGGGATAAACTGAACAGTAAGTCCTGCTTGACTGAAACTCAAATCACATGTATTTGAAACCAGGTTTGCAGACCATTCTGAACAGGACAGGAGGTGTACGATATGGTTTCTATGTTTTAATAGTGTATTCCTGCGGGAGCTGGCAGAGCTGTTACATTTTATCAGTTTGCCACAGACAGGCACCTCTTGGGCCTCATTCTGAGCGGCTGGATTCAGATCAGCCCACATTCTCAATGTCAAGATGTTATAAATAGCCGGAACTGATTTGTACAGCTCCTCTGGCAGCTCATGCAGGGGGACATGATGTTCTTAGGGGTGGATCAATGGGTAGTCTGAAAGGGTTGGAAAACAAAGAAAAGATAAGCTAGCTGGTAGCAGCCTCCTGAAGGCACACACACCTCAGAGTACTGTGTGGATACAGAAAAATCATTCAAATAAAAACACAGCTATTATTGCTGTTGATTTTTACTGCAAAGTGTTCAAATTGTCAAATTCTCTATTTCATCATGTCCAAGTTTGCTCTTTTTAGTAAGGGTTTGATATTCTGACTCCGATAACTTTTAATTTAAATTTGAATTTAAATTTAGAGAACACTTAGAGTGGTACAAACATTTTGAGGCACAATCAATCTCAAGAAGAAGGTTAATATGTTCAGCTCTTCTGTTACATGCAATATTTTAAATGCCTCAAACATGGTTGGTTACATTGTTTGTCGCTTAGGTTGTAGGGCAGGTTAGCCATTATTTGTGGAGTTGGTGGTCCCATTCCCTGATGATCTTTATCTTCCACCTTTCAAGGTGTACTTCAGCAAGACACTGTACCCTAAATTACTCCCAGTATATGGGCTTAAAAAAATTAAGACATTTAAGACAAAAGTGTCATTAAAGCTTTAGATTACAGCCTGCAACATGCAGCACAATTAGTTATTATACAACACAAGGTTTTATAATGAAAATAAAGTTTTTAGTCCCTTAATGCCACACACACACACACGTCTTAACAGATAATTAATTTTATATATGGTGATAATATAAATAAAAAATATATACAGTTATTTATCTATAGGCAACATGTATACAATCAGAACATTCTGCAGGGCATTTTTTTATTTACGTGTGGAGTGAATGTAAACAGCAGCAACAAGATGATAATAGGGTTTCATCTTCACATTAAAAAGTCTGACATTTGGGAAAGAGTGTCCATCTTGACTGCAATTGAGCACCAAGCATTATTGATGGAAACACAGTCCGCCTCCTCTCATGTTGCCAGAGTCTGCCTGGTGAGTGCTTGATCCAGGACGTGAATGAGCAGGTCTCTCTAAAGATTTGGGCAGTCTCTGATTTTTGTTTCTTGGCCAACCTGATTCCCATTTTGTCCAGAACAGACCTGGCCAACATGGCTTCGGCTGTCTTTCCTTTCCTCTGGGCGATCACTGCACCCACCATGGGCTATTCTATTGTTACAGGGTATGTATGACCATAAAAAATCTGGATGTTTCAGGGAAGATGGAGTGATGACTTCTGCTTCGCTTAATAAATCTGGTGTGAGATGTGATTTTATTTCAAAATAACTTTATGACCACTGGGTTGTGTTCTAAGTCCCATGCTGTATTCTTTATACACATTTGACTGCATTTCCACATATCTCACCAACACAATCAACTTTGCAGATGACACAACAGTGATGGGACTGATTTCAAACTACAAGAAAATGGTATGGGGAGGAAATAAACAGGCCCAGACTGGTGCACAGACAATAACCTCCCACTGAACATTAAAAAGACAAAAGATCTTGATCTTCATCTATTTATTTTAGTATTTATTACTGTCTTTTTCTTATATTCAAGCACGGCACAGCACGTAAGATAAGTGTTATTTGCATGGTACAGAATATTTTAATAAAAATACCAAGTCAAAAACTCTGTCAGTAGCATCACATATAAGACTCAATCAGAGAGCCAGGTGTGAGCGTCTGCGTCATTGTTTCTATTGTTTCTTTGTTCCCCTTCGAGGGAACTCGAACTGCGTCGGTGACGACACTATGGGAACGCCTCTGGGTGTGGCAGGGCTGAAATCATGAATGAAACTACTCCAATCCTATTGGCGTTGCTAGAACGGTAGCGTGTGACGGCGTAACTGGAGGCCCCTCAAAGGAGCACGACGGCAACCGGACACATTAGCCTTTTTCTATTCAGCAGGCACTCTGGCATGTTTGAGACTACTCAGAAGAAAGCAACCACAAGAAGATCTAGTTACCTGGAAGGAGAAGCAGAGGAGATGGCTGGTGAGCAGTTCAGGCAGTGTGTCTTTCCATGCCCGCGCTACATCACGGCTGGGGACACTCATGTGTGTTTCCTGTCTGGGGATGCCGCATGCCCAGGCAGCTCTCGAGGGGGCTGCTTGCGGCCATTGCAAGGCCCTGCCCCTGAGGGTGCTGAGGTCCCATGCGGCTCTCTTTTCCGGATGTGTTCTCCCCGTGGCTCGGGCTCGGCTGTCCGACTCCCCTCTTCCCCGTTTGGGGGCCCGTTTTTCGGCTTCTCCTGCTCAAGGTGTGAGCCCGGAGAGGCTGCAGCTGTCCGGCTCTGAGGAGCTGGATGTGCTCAGCATTATGGAGAAGGAAGACTTCCAGGAGCCGGAGCAACGTCATCAGTCAGCGCCAAGCTATGACGAGCTCTTGGAGGTGGTGACACGGGCAGTGGGCAAGCTCCAGCTTGATTGGCCGCAGGCTGTGCCAGACACACAGGCTGGCAGTAAGCTGGATGAGCGCTTCCTGCGGCGCCGTGCGCCGCCTCCGCGCCGGTCTCTGCCCTTTTTCGCGGATTTGCATGACGAGTTGTGCAAATCCTGGGGCAAGCCCTTCTCAGCACGTCTGACTACTTCCCCGCTCCGGGTTTACAGCAATGTCGCGGGGGTTAAGGGTTTCGGTTATGGGACGATGCCCCGTGTTGAGGATGCTTTGGCCAGCTATCTCTCGCCCAGTCCTTAAAGAGCCGGCGCTGCCCACCAGAGCAGATGTCACGCGACATGGCTTGGCGTACATGGCGGCGGGCCGGGCTGGTGCGAGCCTGCACAAGATGGCAGTTTTGCAGGCATACCAGGCCGACCTGCTGAAGGACATGGACTCGGGAGGGGGCCCCTCTGAGGAGGACATCGCTGAGCTCCGCAGAGCTACGGATTTATCTCTCCGAGTCACAAAAGAGACGGTCCGCGCCATTGGCGGCATTGTCGGCACTGGTGGCCACGGAGCGGCACCTGTGGCTCAACCTATCGGGCATCCAGGAGAGGGAGAAGACTGGTGGTCTGGACTGCGGTGCACTTGGAGCAGAGCCAGGTGTTGGGACAAGAAGTTCTCTCTCTGCTGGAGAAAGGGGCCATAGAACTCATTTCCCCGCCAGTCAGGGAGTCCGGGTTCTACAGCTGGTACTTCATAGTTCCCAAAAAGGACGGAGGATTGCGTCCGATTTTAGATCTGCGGTCCCTGAACCAATCTCTGAGGAGATTCAGTTCAGGATGCTCACCGTCCCCGCCATCGTCAGTCACATCCAATCCGAGGATTGGTTTGTCACGATAGATCTGCGAGACGCATATTTCCGCATCTCCATCCGTCCCTCTCACAGGAAGTTCCTGAGGTTCGCCAGAGTGAAGCTAGGCCGCACCATCACTGTGAAACACTTTCAGAGGGTGTTGGGTCTCATGGTGGTAGCGTCCAGCGTAATCCCATCTGGCCTGCAGGTGCCTTTGTTCCCTGTCAGTACGGAGGAAGCCTTGGTTCCTGTCCCAGGGTCCTGTGTTGGGAGTGTCGTGTCACCGGACAATTATTTCGACAGACGCCTCACTCGCGGTCATGGACGGCCGCTTTGCGAGAGGCTCCTAGCAGGAGCATCATTTCTCTTGGTTTTCAGAACTCTGAGGAGTTTTCTGCCCGCTCTCCGCGGTCGCCACATCATTGTCAGGACCGACAACACAGCGGTGGTGGCCTATTTGAATCACCAGGGGGGTCTGCGCTCGTGCCCGTTATGCAAACTGGCACATCAGATCCTCCTGTGGTTCCAGCAGAGACTGCTGTCCCTCAGAGCGATGTATGTCCCTGGGACCCAGAATCATGGAGCAGACCTGCTGTCGAGACAGGGGCTGAGGCCCGGGGAATGGAGACTCCACCCCCAGGTGGTGGAGTTATTATGCAAAAGGTTCGGCCCCATAGACGTGGATGTTGTTTGCGTCTCGAGAGACTACGCACTGTCCCCTGTGGTTCTCCCTCTCGCCCCCAGCCCCACTAGGGCTGGATGCCATGGTGTAGACGTGGCCGAGGCTGCGTCTGTATGCTTTTGGTTCTGGAGCGGGTCCGTCAGGACGGTGTCAACCTACTGCTAGTAGCCCCGTTTTGGCCGGCCCGAGTGTGGTTCTCGGACATAATATCGCTCCGCGAGGGCCCGCCATGGCAGGTCCTGCTGTCTCAGGCAGAGGGCCAGGTCTTTCAACCTTGCCCCGCCCTGTGGAGACTGTGGGTCTGGCCCCTGAGGGGGCGCAATTCCTTGAAGCGGGCCTGACGGCGGGAACAGTCGAGATGCTGCTCAGCTCCAGAGCCCCGTCCACGAGAAGGACGTACGGCCTGAAGTGGAATGTGTTTACCACCTGGTGTAGAGAACGGGCGGTGTACCAGTTACCTGCCCGGTGACTATGGTACTGGAGTTCCTCCAGGACCGTTTCTCTGCTGGCCTTTCCCCATCCACACTCAAGGTGTATGTGGCTGCCATGGCAGCGTTCTACGCCCCTCTGAGGGATGGGCCTTTGGGGAGGCTTCCACTGGTCGTGTGCTTCCTCCGTGGAGCCCGGAGGATGAGACCCGTGACTCGTTCCAGGGTTCCCACTTGGGACCTGGCAGTGGTTCTCGAAGCGCTGGCTGAGGCCCCCTTCGAACCCCTGGAGTCGGCTGAGGCCAAGCACCTGACCCTTAAGATGACCTTTCTCCTTGCTATCACCTCTCTGAGGAGGGTGGGGGATCTCCAGGCACTTTCGGTTTCTCCTCAATG
>NC_060160.1:30032054-30041021 GCF_021292245.1 Micropterus dolomieu | reverse complement strand
AGCAGGGCAGTCTCAGTGCTGTGGTACTTCCTGAAACCAGACTGAAACTTTTCAAATAATTTGTTATTTTCCAGTACAGTGAGCAGCTGTTTGGACACAATTCTTTCTAGAATCTTTGCAATAAAAGGCAGTTTTGAAATTGGTCTAAAATTATGTGGGAGGGAGGGATCTAAACCAGGTTTCTTTAAAAGTGGGTTCACGCAAGTCGTTTTAAAATAATCAGGGACACAACCAGTAGATAGGGAGCTGTTGAAAACAGAGATCAAATGGGGCCCAACAGAATCCATTACTTTCAGTAAAAACTTTGTAGGTATTACATCAAGTGGGCTGGAGGACACACTCATTTGTGATACTGTTTTTAAAAGCAATGCACAAGTTCATCACACATGCAATATGAGCACTAAGCCAGACCATCAGAACAGAAGAAAACAAGGAAAAGAAAACTACCAAGATGGTGACTCACTACCAACAATCCAAACTAAACACAACACAACGGACATGCAGCGTGACAGCTCTTCATGTGGAGGACAAAAGCATAACACACCCGCAGCTCACCAACAGGTGCTAATCACCATGCGTATCGCTGAACTGCCGGTGCAACCCATAGAGTGTTTGCACCTATGTCATGGTTTGGTCAGTTACTTGGATGCACAGCCATATTGGAGGTACACGGAAGTAAACAACATCATGCATTGCACGATAAATGTTCTACTAAAGATGAATTTGACGACACAAAGAAATTTACAATGTCTAAGCCACCGAAAAGACGCGTGGAAGCTGCTAAATTATACAGAGAAGGACTAAATTATACAGAGAAGGACTTTTATATTTTGACAAACTGAGGTTAATGGGTGGGACAGATCTGTACGAGCTGACTCCTTTGTCTTGGACTGGTGACCCGACTATTCTTCCTTCTATTTCTTATCCCAACACAGTGCACTACCTCGTTTTTTCGCCAAGCCCATACACAACTGAAGACCTTAAATGCTATAAAGGTTTGGATGCCTATAACCAGATGGTGTGTGGATGGGTGAGAGAGGCACAGCATCAGCTTATCAAGGTATCAAGCCAAGGTAGGTATTGCACTAGCTAGCTCTTCAGTGAGTTTATTAAATAAATGAATGAAAGAGGCTAGTTTTTATTCTTACAAGGTTATTTTTGATTGTCTTGTCTTTTATGCAGGTACTTCATTCCGAATGAATATGAGAAAAACCCCTGGAACCCTGGATAATTGCAGAAAAGTCTGGGAGGATTTTGGAGCCCACTGTACTTGTATGGCTGGCCTGGGGGAGACATGCACTCATGTTGCTGCTTTGTTGTTTCTGATTGAAGCAACAGTGAAGTTGAGGGACTCAAAGACAGTGTCGCAGGAAAAGGCATATTGGATGTCACCTACTGCAATGTCAAAGGTGGAGTACAAGGAATGTTGAGAGATTAACTTCACAGCAGCAAAGACATATAAAGTAAAATAGCTAATAAGACTGAATGTGCCAGGTATTCTGCTGTTAAAGCGAGCAGAACACTGCATCCAAACAGTGATGAATTATCAGTTAATCAACACTCTCAGCACAACTGGCTCAAAGTATGCTATTTTATCCCTGATTGAGCCTCATTCAGAAGATTTTATTCCTAAACCAATTAGTGAAAACTTTCCACTGGTGTTGACTGAACTGTGAAATGATGAGGCACTTCACATGAACTACAGTGATGTATTGTCCATTTGTAATGATATAAACATTTCTGTATCAGAAGAGCAAGCAAAGGCAGTTGAGATAGCTATGTATGTCTGAAAAGCAAGCTCATTTTTGACACAGCCATTATGCCCGAACTAGTTGGCAAGTTCTACACTAGGCTTTCTTCGACCATGGCAAATGTGTCTGCACAACCTGGTGTATCTGTTCCTGCTGATTCAGATGTTTCTGATAATGCTGCAAGTGCCAGTGGGCAAGAAAAAAGCTGGTAATACTATGGCCAGATTGAGTTTGGTCAGATGATTTTGTTTGACAATGCAAAATGTCATATTCAGTGGTCTCACTATTCATGTATTAATGTTGAGGTTGCTCCAAAAGGAAAATGGTATAGTTCAAACTGCCATAAACTACCTCAATTTCTTCCAAAGAGGGTCAAGAAACATATTGAGTAAAAAATAAAAAAACTCAGTTATGTTGTACGCAGTAAACTGTTCTGTAGCTTCATATAATTTTATTGATGTATATGTTTTCATTTACATCTGTGATATACAGCCTAAGCCAAGCATATTACAACATTTTTTCTTAAGCACTTCAGGCACTTTTTGTTTTAAGTAGGTAAATTGTGGCATAGCCAAATGTTGCTCTTTTAATAAATTTGTGCTGTTCTGATGACAGTGGTGTATTGTGTGTTTGTATTACAGAACAATACTATTAACAATGAAATCACAAGTCATTCAGTCAAAATCAACAACTGATGGACAAAGGTTTACCAGAGCACAACAGACAAGTCCAATCTGGTCTATTACTAGTACAAAAATATCATCTTTTCTCCACAAGAAATTAATTGGCAATGTCCCCTCAAAATACAATATTTCTGGCGTACATTACCAATGATGCGTTCAACATGAATTCTAACATGAGTGATTTTCCTTGTGCTTTCTAGATCTACTGGAGCAAGCGACTACCCACAGATAAAGGCTGGCATTATTACCTGAGCCATAATGCAACCTAAAGTGTCCTGAATATCAAAGACAAAAGTAATTAAAATAATCAGATTACATTACTTTTATCTTGTGGTACTTGGATTATGTTACTGTTTAAATTTTTTAAAAAGTAATTAGTAATTGTATCAGATTACATTTTTAAAGTAATATGGATATACAGTATATTTAGACTGACTTCAATGATTTCTTCACCTAAACCATCAACCAGACCTGATATGATAGATAGATATGATCAATCTCTCTTTATTAACAGCCATTGTACCACAGTCCTTTAAAGTAGCTGAAATTAAACCTCTTCTGAAAAAGTCTGTGCTGGGACCAATCCTTTTCACCTTATTCCTTTAGGCAATATGATCAGGAATCACTCCATAAAATTTGTTATGCAGATGATACTCAATTATATCGATTGATGAAACCAATCAGTTAGCTAAACTTCAAACATGTAAAAACCTGGATGACCTGTAATTTTCTGATGTTAAACTCAGATAAAACTGAAGTTAGTAACTTTGAGTATAACATCATCTTTTGAACATATTGACTCATGGAAACATACATTGAACATTTGACCTATGGAAAAGACATTGCTGATAACATAAAACCCTTTGAAAGGTCTCTTCATTGTGTCATATCTAGAGGATATTGAGCTAGGAACATAGAACCCTGGGAACATAGATACCATAACACTGAATGTTAACAGAACTTTTGTTTATTTGCAAGAAAACACCACAGGACAGCTGTTTTTTTTTCTAAATTGATTTGCTGTATGAATTGAAACCTCTAAAACAGCATTTTGATTATGAAGGGACGCGAGGATTTAACCCTGCTCACTACCTCTAACCACTGTCAATTCAAAGGTTAAAAATGACTTTGTGTTTGTTGTTGCACAGCTCATGTGTGTGTTTAAGTGTCTAAATCCTATATGAGGATTTATGGTGGGCGGGAGGGGGCGGACTGTGTGAGTCTTTCCGCTCATATCCTGTTTGTTTAGATCTGCACCTCTATGAGGGCAGCAAGGTAGCGGCTCACTGGGTTTAGATTGTTTGTCATTTGGCATTTTAAGTGGAACTAACAAGCCTATAAAATGGTAATGAGAGGAAGACAGGGGGAGGCAGAGGACAACCTGGAGAGAGAGAGGAATATATTCAGAGGTGGTGGGAGGAAAGAGAGAGAGGAAGAGGTGAGAAGAGGAACAAGGAATGGATGGGTAGAGACAAAAGGAGAGAAAATAAGGGTGTAGGTATACGAGAAAGTGAGGTTGAGTGGGAGAAATTTCATGTGAAATTGTTTGTGAGATTTGGTCACAATATCTGGTTATTTCATGCTTGCGTGGCTCTGCAGTCCCACCTGTCACTCCTCTCTGATTATTTCTCCTTTTTTCACCCAAACAGCAGTGATTGGATGCAGGATCACAAGATGACACATTAAAGTCATTGCTGAAAGGGTCATTGGAGTTTCATCATGAAACAAAAACTTTGCTGACAGGCTGACAGAGTCACAGCTCTATTGAGCAAAATATTCCCATAGCTCTCAGTAGTTACGACTTCATGAGCTTCTTTAATGGTAAAATTCTAACTATTAGAAACAAAATTCACCAAGACCTGCCCTATACCGGCACCGACACCAACTCAGGAACCTTAGAAACAGCTGTAAAACCAGATATATGTTTAGACTGCTTTGCTTCCCTCAATCTTTACCAACTACTTCACTAATAACTTCAATAATTTCTTCATTTAAACCATCAACCTGCCTCTTAGACCCCATCCCGACTAGGCTGCTTAAAGAAGTTTTACCCTTAGTCAGCACTTCTATACTAGATATGATCAATCTATCTTTATCAACAGGCTATGTACCACAGTACTCTAACCTCTTCTGAAAAAAACCAACCTTGATCCAGATGTTTTAGACCTATATCTAACCTTCCATTTCTCTCTAAGATCCTGGAGAAAGCAGTCGCCAAACAGCTGTGTGACTTTCTACATAGCAATAGTTTATTTGAGGATTTTCAGTCATGATTTAGAGTTCATCACAGCACAGAGACAGCACTGGTGAAAATTACTAACGACCTCCTCATTACATCAGACAAAGGACTTGTCTCTGGACTGGTTTTATTAGATCTTAGTGCTGCATTCGATACCATTGACCATCATATCCTATTACAGAGACTGAAATATTTCATTGGTATTAAAGGAACCGCTCTAAACTGGTTATCAGATCGATTTCAGTTTGTACATGTTAACAATGAGTCCTCCATGCATGCCAAAGTTAGTCATGGAGTTCCACAAGGATCTGTGCTCAGACCAATCCTCTTCACTTTATATTGGCTTCCTTTAGGCAATATTATCAACACTCCATAAACTTTCATTGTTATGCAGATGATACTCAGTTATATCTATCGATCAAGCCAGATGAAACTCATCAGTTAGCTAAACTTCAGATATTCCTTCAGGATGTTGAAACCTGGATGACCTGTAATTTTCTAATGCTAAACTCAGATAAAACTGAAGTTATTGTTCTGGGACCCAAGCACCTCCGTGACGCATAATCTAAAGATATAGTTCCCCTTCGAGGGAACTCGAACTGCATCGGTGACGACACTATGGGAATGCCTCTGGGCGTTGCAGGGCTGAAATCATGAATGAAACTACTCCAATCCTATTGGCGTTGCTAGAACGGTAGTGTGTGACGGCGTAACTGGAGGCGTATATAAGCACGCCGGCACACCGGACACATTAGCTTTTTTCTATTCAGCAGGCACTCTGGCATGTTTGAGACTACTCAGAAGAAAGCTACCATAAGACGAAATTAACTGGAAGGAGAAGCAGAAGAGATGGCTGGTGAGCAGTTCAGGCAGTGTGTCTTTCCATGCCCATGCTACATCACGGCTGGGGACACTCATGCCCTGTGTGTTTTCTGTCTGGGGATGCTGCATGCCCAGGCAGCTCTTGAGGGGGCTGCATGCGGCCATTGCGAGGCCTTGCCCCTGAGGGTGCTGAGGTCCCATGCGGCTCTCTTTTCCGAAGACGGCCGGATGGTCGCTCCCCGTGGCTCGAAGCCCGGCGGTTGCTGAGGCGGCGCGGCGGCTTCGGTCATGGGGCGCCCAGCGCTACATCTCCGAGGACATCAGGAATGCCGAGGATTTTTCCCGTTCCTCGTCTGCTGAGTCCGCCTCCTCTCTTCCCCGTTCGGGAGTCCACGTCTCAGCTTCTCCCGCCCGAGGTATGAGTTTGGAGAGGCTTGCACAGTCTGATTCTGAGGAGCTAGACGTGCGTAGCATCATGAAGGATGACTTCCGGGAGCCGGGCCGACGTAATCAGACCACACCCAGCTATGAGAGGCGGGGCAGGAACCGCGGGCCGGCAGTGACCTCTGTGAGCTTTTCTGCGGCCCGAGCACCACCCCCGCGTTCTTTCCTGATTTGCACAATGAGTTATGTAAGTCATGGAACAGACAAAAAAAAAAAAAATAAACCTGCACTGCACGGCTGACTGTGTCCCCTCTGCTGGACTACAGCAGCGTGACAGAAACTAAGCACGCTAACCGCCAGCGAGCTCTCACCAGTCTGCCCGCCTCGAGGGGTTGCAGCTGGAAAACGATCGGGCTCACACACCGTGGGTCGCCGGCGAGTTTCCCTGGCAGTCCTCCGCTTCAGGGTGCCACCGGGGACCTACGCATAACACCGGCCACCAGCCCCGAGGGCGTCCAGCGTAATCCCGTCTGGCCTGCTGCACATGAGAGCCCTGCAGTGGTGGCTAAAATCCAAGGGATTCTCCCCGTCTGATACGGGTTACGAGCAGGTGTATGGAGGAAGCCTTGGTTCTTGTCCCAGGGTCCCGTGTTGGGAGCGTCATGTCGCCGAACAATTATTTCGACAGATGCCTCACTCGCGGGATGGGGCGCGGTCATGGACGGCCGCTTTGCGAGAGGCTCCTGGCAGGAGCATCATTTCCCTTGGCACATAAATTGCCTGGAAATGTTGGCGGTTTTCAGAGCTCTGAGGAGTTTTCTGCCTGCTCTCCGCGGTCGCCACGTCCTTCTCAGGACCGACAACACGGCGGTGGTGGCCTATTTGAATCACCAGGGGGGTCTGCGCTCGCGCCCGTTATGCAAATTGGCACATCAGATCCTCCACTCCACCGGGGACAGTCGAGACGCTGCTCAGCTCCAGAGCCCCGTCCACGAGAAGGACGTACTGCCTGAAATGGAATATGTTTGCTACCTGGTGTAGAGAACGGGCGGTGGACCCAGTTACCTGCCTGGTGACTATGGTAGTGGAGTTCCTTCAGGATCATTTCTCTGCTGGCCTTTCCCCATCCACACCCAAGGTGTATGTGGCTGCCGTGGCGGCGTTCCACACCCCTCTGAGGGATGGGCCTCTGGGGGGGCTTCCACTGGTCGTGCGCTTCCTCCGTGGAGCCCGGAGGATGAGACCCGTGACTCGTTCCAGGGTTCCCACTTGGGACCTGGCGGTGGTTCTCGAAGCGCTGGCTGAGACCCCTTCGAACCCCTGGAGTCGGCTGAGGCCAAGCACCTGACCCTTAAGATAGCCTTTCTCCTTGCTATCACCTCTCTGAGGAGGGTGGAGGATCTCCAGGCACTTTCGGTTTCTCCTCAATGCCTGGAGTTTGCCCTGGGGAGGGTCAGAGCCATCCTGCACCCCTGTCTGGGCTATGTCCCTAAGGTTCCGTCCAGGTTGGCAGGGTCTACGGTGCTGCAGGCGTTTCATCCCCCACCTCATGTGACGGCGGAGGACGGGAGACTTCATCTGCTCTGCCCGGTCAGAGCACTGAGTATTTACACTCTGAGGTCCTCCCGGTGGAGGAAAGTAGACCAGTTGCTGGTGTGTTTCGGGTCCCCGAAGGCTGGGCTCCCCGCTTCTAAACACACAATCAGCAACCGGATTGTTCAGACTATTTCCCTGGCCTATCAGGTGTGCGGGTTACCTTCACCTATGGCCGTAAGGGCGCACTCTACTCGAGGCATGGCGGCCTCTAGGGCCCTCCTCGTAGGGGCTTCGCTCCAGGATTTGTGTGAGACAGCTGGCTGGGCCACTCCTCACACTTTCATCCGCTTTTTCAGTCTGGACCTTCCTTCTGCACCCGGCACCCGTGCGCTCTTCTCCTAGTTGTGCCTACAGGTTGCTGCACGCTGGGGGGTCAGGCGGAGGCTTCGGCGTGGAATAGTGGGTATTCTCGTTCCCATAGTGTCGTCACTATTATCTATTGGGGAACAAGGGTTACATAACTAACCCGAGATGTTCCCCTTCAAGGGAACTCGAACTGCGTTGGTCGGCCACACCTCGCCCCGCCTGGAGTGCCTTGCTTCATAGCAAAGAGCTAATGTGTCCGGTGTGCCGGCGTGCTTATATACGCCTCCAGTTACGCCATCACACGCTACCGTTGTAGCAACGCCAATAGGATTGGAGTAGTTTCATTCATGATTTCCCTTGATGGCATCGCCCTGGCCTCCAGCACCACTGTGAGCAATCTTGTAGTTATCTTTGATCAGGACATGTCATTTAAGTCTCACATTAATCAAATTTCAAGGGCCGCCTTTTTTCACCTATGTAATATTGCAAAAATCTGGAACATCCTGTCTAAAAATGATACAGTCTATTAAGACTCTACAGCTGATCCAGAATGCTGCGCGCGTGTTCTGACAGGAACTAGGAAAAGAGAGATGTCATAGCTGTGTCTCAATTCATGAAAATGCTCCATACTTGTATAGCAAGTATATACTTGTACTTTCTAGTCTTTTTGACCACTCAAAGCACTTTTACACTACATTCACACACTGAGCCTAAGTGCTCAAACGGAAACTAACATTCACACACTGGCGAAATAGCCGCCGGGACAATTCGGAGTTCAGTATCTTGCCCAAGGACACTTTGACATGCAACCAGGGGGAGCCAGGGATTGAACCGCTGACCTTGCGATTAACGGCCAACCCGCTCTACCTCCTGAGCCACAGCCGCCCCAATTCAGTGACTGCATCCTTCAAAGGGTGCATTTGAAGACCGAATACGTCACAGTCGATGCGACTAGGCTGTCCCATTTCGAAGGCTTCGAAGGATTTACTCATTAGTATAATTAAAAAAAATACTCACGTGAGGTACAAAGGTGTGGTGCACCTCCAGCGCTTGCAGGAAGATGGCCCGGAACCTGGTCTTCATCATCCCAAAAGCCCGGGAGTGATGGCTGTTGAAGCGCTGGGCTCCCACACCTTGTATTGGCCTCTTGTAGGGAGTGATGAGGGGGAGTGGGTGCTGGTACCCT
>NC_060160.1:30031173-30031954 GCF_021292245.1 Micropterus dolomieu | reverse complement strand
GTGGAGCCCGGAGGATGAGACCCGTGACTCGTTCCAGGGTTCCCACTTGGGACCTGGCAGTGGTTCTCGAAGCGCTGGCTGAGGCCCCCTTCGAACCCCTGGAGTCGGCTGAGGCCAAGCACCTGACCCTTAAGATGACCTTTCTCCTTGCTATCACCTCTCTGAGGAGGGTGGGGGATCTCCAGGCACTTTCGGTTTCTCCTCAATGCCTGGAGTTTGCCCGGGGAGGGTCAGTGCCATCCTGCACCCCTGTCTGGGCTATGTCCCTAAGGTTCCGTCCAGGTTGGCAGGGTCTACGGTGCTGCAGGCGTTCCATCCCCCACCTCATGTGACGGCGGAGGACGGGAGACTTCATCTGCTCTGCCCGGTCAGAGCGCTGAGTATTTTCACTCTGAGGTCCTCCAGGTGGAGGAAAGCACACCAGTTGCTGGTGTGTTTCGGGTCCCCCAAGGCTGGGCTCCCCGCTTCTAAACACACGATCAGCAACTGGATCTTTCAGACTATTTCCCTGGCCTATCAGGTGCGTGGGTTACCTTCACCTATGGCCGTAAGGGCGCACTCTACTCGAGGCATGTCGGCCTCTAGGGCCCTCCTCGCAGGGGCTACTGCACGCTGGGGGGCAGGCGGAGGCTTCAGCGTGGCATAGTGGGTATTCTCGTTCCCATAGTGTCGTCACCGACGCAATTCGAGTTCCCTCGAAGGGGAACGTCTCGGGTTACGTATGTAACCCTTGTTCCCCGAGAAGGGGAACGAGACACTGCGTCGGTCCACCACACCTCAC
>NC_060160.1:30026397-30031100 GCF_021292245.1 Micropterus dolomieu | reverse complement strand
TTCCTCCTTTTACTTATAACTCACTGCTATACTTTTTTAATGATAAATTTATTGTCACAAACACCTCCTAGTTAATTCATTCAAGTTGTATTACTTAATAAAGTCTTTAAATCAATGAAAAACACACAATGGAAGGATGTACGCAACCCTCTTATCAGTTACATACAGACATATTTCCGGCTGGGGTGGGACAGGATGAACCCCCTCTTTTCAGTTACATACAGACATATTTCCGGTTGGGGCGGGACCGGATGCCCCCCCTCTTATCAGTTACATACAGACATATTTCCGGTTGGGGCGGGACCGGAAATAGCTGTCAAAAATGAGTTTGATGGAATGTATTTGATACTTCTCTCTCTCATCTGCTCTGCCCGGTCAGAGCGCTGAGTATTTTCACTCTGAGGTCCTCCAGGTGGAGGAAAGCACACCAGTTGCTGGTGTGTTTCGGGTCCCCCAAGGCTGGGCTCCCCGCTTCTAAACACACGATCAGCAACTGGATCTTTCAGACTATTTCCCTGGCCTATCAGGTGCGTGGGTTACCTTCACCTATGGCCGTAAGGGCGCACTCTACTCGAGGCATGTCGGCCTCTAGGGCCCTCCTCGCAGGGGCTACTGCACGCTGGGGGGCAGGCGGAGGCTTCAGCGTGGCATAGTGGGTATTCTCGTTCCCATAGTGTCGTCACCGACGCAATTCGAGTTCCCTCGAAGGGGAACGTCTCGGGTTACGTATGTAACCCTTGTTCCCCGAGAAGGGGAACGAGACACTGCGTCGGTCCACCACACCTCACCCCGCCTGGAGTGCCTTGCTTCATAGCAAAGAGCTAATGTGTCCAGTGTGCCGGTGTGCCAGTTATGCCGTCACACGCTACCGTTCTAGCAACGCCAATAGGTTTGGAGTAGTTTCATTCATGATTTCAGCCCTGCCATGCCCAGAGGCGTTCCCATAGTGTCGTCACCGACGCAGTGTCTCATTCCCCTTCTCGGGGAACAAGGGTTACATATGTAACCCGAGACGTTTTTGGCGTTATATAGTGTGGAAGGGGCCTCTCACTCACTTTTACACCTATTTGTGTCACTTTTTATGTGATGAACTGAATGCAACACTAATGTTTTTTGAATTTGAATTTGAATGTTAGAGGATGCAAAAAAGACAAGACATAACAAATCTAAACAGGAGCAGGACAGATAAACGCAAGAGAAATGGAACTAAATATATCTGGTGGGAAGTTATGTCTGTTTTGGGGGATAACAATGAGTGAGAATCAAAGCTTCTTAGGTCAGCGGTGGTTGTTCCTATAGTAACAGCTCTTAGTTCTGAGATCTGTCTTAAAAGGAGTCTTGGTTTATTTAGAATTAGAATTACATTAGAATAGTGTAGGAGTACTGAAGACTTGACAAATCCAGTTTCTCTTCATCCTTTAAAAGGCAGATGAAGCTGCTGATGTCTGTGTTGTACCATCATAACAGGGTGGTGGGTTCAAATCCAGTCCAGCCTATCATTCTTTCTGTGTGTGTGTGTGTGCAAAACCAAATTACCAGAGAGCATGTCAAACTGTTGTTAGAGTACTGGGATCTATAAAAACCACTGCATCGCTATGGAAACTGCAGCATTCAGTCCTTCACTTAAAGCGCCCCTGCAGCCAATTTTAACTTCCGTTTTTGGTTAACGTTCTTCCTCCGCCGATGCATTGCTAAAACGGCCGTCAGTCAAATGCGTGTTGCAGACTGTATATAAGACGGTGGCAGGTGAAAGTGCAACACGTTTTCTGTCATTTGTCCTCCAACACCGCACTAAAATGAACAGCACACTAAACCAAGAGGAGGAAACTAAAAAATAAAATGAAGACCCTGTGTTAGCTAACTTTCTGCAATAACTATGCTAGCTAACTACACCTGGCTAACTACAACTTAGTTAACTTAGTTAACTAAAGTAGAAAGACAAACCAACAATCAGACACAGAGAGACATACCTACTGTAAGTTCTAAGTAAATTACATGATAAATTGGTTAGCTAGCTCACAACGATGTTTATTGGTTTGATGCTCTGACTTAACGAGGTTCGACGGTGTGACAGTTTTTTAACGAGGCATTACAGTGCGCCTGCGCAAGCTTGGAGAATGACGTATGACTTTATTTTATTACTATAGTCATACGTCACCACCTCGTTTTAACAACTAAGCAACTTTTGCAACTTTGAGCACAAAATTAAGCTATTCGTCAAAAGATATTTGGCGAACTATGTGGGTAATCAACATTGTAAGGAAATGACTCAGAAAAATATGAAATATCATAGAAATGTCAAAATACACTGGAGGGGGGCTTTAAACCAGACACACAGTCAGTGGAAATGACTGTTAACATAAATAACCTGCTGTTCTGTAGCTGCTGATAATGATAAGTGCTTTTGGGAGAAAACTGTTTCACCTCATTTGTTTCTTAATTTACCCACAAATCAAAGAAATGCTCTCAATGTATCCTTAACAAATTGTGTCTTCTTAAATGGTCTGTTTAAAGATGTATATTAAACTGAGCATGAAATTAGAAAGTATAATGATATATATTTTTGTGAATATTCAGATGCTAGGTTTGCAAGTACCTGGAATGAATATCAAAAGCCATCTGCTACTCCCAAATATTCTTTTGATTTGACATATACCACATGTAAATACATGTACAGCATGCGTTTTTTCACTTCAACAATTAAAATGTTGTATGTAATGTGTGTTTTTTTTGGTGTTCTTTTTTGTGCCCACATCAAATTAGTTTCCCTTTTGGTAAAATAAAGTTAATCAATCATTATATGCCCATCGTTCCCATGCTTTTTTGTGAAATTCAAAAATCATCAACAAAACCCAAATGATTAGTTACTTTTCCTCAACATTCACAAGTATGCAGACCTGTATAGCAACCCTTAAGTTCCAACAGTCAGGTATACAGTAGACTCCAGCCCCCACAAACTCAAAGATAAGAAGGTATAGATAACAGATGTTTTTTTCAAACTGTTAAATGCATTTATCTGGAGTGAGGCCTTAACGTATTTTGGTTAAAGTCCTCAAAATAACACACCCCACATTTTTGCATTCACACACACACACACACACACACACACACACACACACACACACACACACACAGACACACACACACACACACAGTCACACGCCTTACCAGGAGAGGGACCGAAAATGTAAAATTTGCCCTAAAGGTGGTACTACAGGTTAGCTTATGGAATGTCCAAGTGTCTGAGGAGCATGAATGTGGTGAATCAGGGCCATAGATTCAGGTTCAGAAGTTGAAGAGACACAGTGACAACCAGACAACCGTTATAATAACCTAGTAAATAGCACATTGTAATGAAACTGTTCTTGCACTAATGCCACTGAAAATCACATTTGTTTCATTGATTGGGAACTGAGATGTGATAACACTCAAAAAAATGTATAAAGTATTCACAGAATTTAAGACTTAAATATAGTTTTAGCCACCAGAAATTACAATAATGGGTTTAAAAAATAAGGGAGACATGTCACCCTGTACCTAGTGGAAATTATGCCCTTCAACTCAGTACATACATGGCGATCTGTGTATTTTTATATTTCTTTTGTAAAATTTGACCTTTGACAAAGGTCAGGAGGTCAGGTCCCATACCAGGTCCCTGGTATTTGGATTTTGGCACACTGGGTATCTACAGCATAATTCATTTACAATCCAGACATTAGAGGACACTGTCAGAGAAATTTGACCTAATAATGGTGCTGGAAAAGACATCAGGGAATCCCAAAAAAATATCCACATCAAATGTCATATCTAAATACATAATACCTACAAATGAACCAACATGATGTTTCTCAGTAGGGAGTCTAGTCTAGAACCTTCAGTTCTCCTCTCCAAGTCTGAATCATTTACAGTATATACACCACCTTTATTTAATCAGGCCAGAGAGAGCTAAGTACAGCAGATATAAAGAAACACAACTGCAGCCAGACCGACCAAAAGGACATTCAGCATGAGAAACAGCCACAGACCCCACTGAATAGATATGAAGAAGAGTTTATATTCGTCGTTTGGTCGGATCGTGGTAGAGAACATTGTCTTAAACGTGCCTTGCAATCTTCCAGGCGTGAAACTGGGCTGAGATCTGGGGCCTCATTTATAAAACTTTGCGTAGGATTTGCATCAGAAGTGGCGTACGGATGAAACATAGGACTTGCGTTCGCACAGAAATATTCGGATTTATAAAACCGTGCGCACGCACATCCTACGCATTTTTCCCTTAATAAATCACAATCAATTCTAAATGTAGCGCAGCTTTTGCGGCTTCATGTCACGCCCATAGTTGCCCATAAATAGTCCGTGAAACGCCCACAAGTTAATATTCATCGATTGCGAAATCATGGCAAACACAGAGAGGAAATCAAAAAAACGTAACTTCACTCAATGTGAAGTAGAAGTTATCGTTGGCGAGGTGGAAAAGAGGAGAAAAATGTTGTTTGGAGGGCACAGTGTGGGCATTACTAATGCCAAAAAGGCACTTGAGTGGCAAAAGGTTGCAGACGCCGTAAATGCTGTAGCCTCACAACCTCGGACTGTGGCCGAAATAAAAAGGAAATGGTCGGACATCAAAGTCGAGGCAAAAAAGCGTCTAGCGCTCCATCGCCAGAGTGTGTCTGCCACGGGTGGGGGAAAGGGGACACCGGAGCTGA
>NC_060160.1:30018935-30026297 GCF_021292245.1 Micropterus dolomieu | reverse complement strand
GAGAAGATGACTGATGTCAAGAAATACAGAGAGGCAGTTGGCAGCCTACTTTATCTGACTACATGTACAAGACCAGATCTGAGTTTTGTAGTAAGTAAGCTGTCACAGTACTTTACTGAGCCAACAGAAGAGCAATGGACTACTGTGAAACATGTACTGAGATATCTGAAAGGCACAACTGGAAAAGAGTTGATTTACAGGAAATGTGATAATGAGAAACTGAGATTACATGTGTACAGTGATGCAGATTGGGCTGCTGATGTAACTGACAGACGAAGTACAACGGGTTATTGTGTAAGCCTAAATGAGAATGGTCCTTTGATCTCATGGAAAACCAAAAAGCAGCCCACTGTTGCATTATCCACCTGTGAGGCAGAGTATATGGCGTTAGCCGCGGCCACACAAGAGTGTATGTACCTAGTACAGCTATTAGAAGGCATTGACGGATATGACTACGCACCACCTAAGGTTTATGAGGACAACCAAGGTGCAATAGCGTTAGCAAAAATCCTGTAAACAGACAAAGGTGTAAACATGTTGACATAAAGTACCACTTTGTGAGGTCAACTGTGAATGATGGGAAAATAAGTTTGGACTATTGCCCAACAGACCAGATGGTAGCAGATGTGCTGACAAAGCCTGCAACAAGATTTAAGTTGAGTAAGTTTACAAAGTTTATGTTTGGAGATTAACCATGTATGGATTTACATGATGCTAGGTAGAGAACCTAATGATGTTTATTTTTGGTTGTTTAAGAGAAGAACAATGTGAGAGCAAGTGGGGGTGTTGACATAATAGAAACAAATGTGCTCTCAATGTGTTAACAAAGATCTTGTGCGATGAACAATGGCAACAACCAATAAGATGTGCTGTGATTGACATGTGACACGTGAAGTGTTTTTTTTTTTAATCAATAAAGTTTTCCTCCTGAGTGAGAGTTCCAGCACGAGCGCTGATGCCCCACCGTGTTTTATTCCTCCGTCATTATTTATAGCTTAGTAATGGGTGTGCACGCCAGAACTGTTGAATAATCTAGCTCTGCTAACAAATGGATTAACAGACTATTGGACATCACTGATCACAGAATGCCTTGGTTTGCCTTACTGTGGGTCATCAGCCTGCCTTGGCCAGTTGCACGGGTCCCCACTAGCTGCCCGATTCCTGGCTTTCTGCTAGAAAATCTTTCCGGGGGTTCTCCGTGGCTGAATGAAGAAAAACACTCCAGTGGCGACCGTCCTCGGCCAGGCAGTTAGGCTGTTCTGGTTTGGATGTCCTTTGGGTTACTGCTGGCAAGACGGGCCCACGTGGCTGGGTCTGTACTTCGGTGGGAGCAGTGTAAGTTAACTCGACAGAATAAAGCTTAAAAGAACTTGGTGCGTGACTTAACGGTCTGATAACTTTTAACAAACAAAAGAAAAGAAAATATGAAGCAAGTTAGTTGCTGTGAACGAGGGAAAAGCCAAGGTCGCTTCGCCTGTGTGGCTTGAAGAGAACAAAAGAATTTTCGCAGCGAGCCGGGTCGAACTTCTTAGGGTGTTGCTGGGAGAAGGAGCACGCTGAGCGTGTGCCAAAGTACAAGGGAAGAGCGAGAAGAGCGAAGAAGAGAGCAAAGAGAGCGAGCAACGCCTCCCTAGGGAGGTGTTCCAGGAACGTCCAACTGGGAGGAGGCCTCGGGGAAGACCCAGGACTAGGTGGAGAGATTATATCTCCACACTGGCCTGGGAACGCTTGGGGATCCCCCAGTCAGAGTTGGTTAATCTGGCTCGGGAAAGAGAAGTTTGGGGTCCCCTGCTGGAGCTGCTCCCCCCGCGACCCGATCCCGGATAAGCGGATGAAAAAGGATGGACGGATGGTTCATCAACGGTGATAACTTATCTGAAAGTCCCGAGAGGTGCGAACAACTCGGCACAACACCGTGAAGCTGGGGCTCGGTCTCTTCAGCAAGCGTTCCTCTTCTGCCACTGCACACATACACGCTACGTTTACACATGCGCACTGACGACCCAGTGTTAGGGTTACAGTTTTGGATTTATTCACGCACTTCAAAAACATTTATTGAAAGTTTTATTCTTTTTACATATTTAGTTACAACATTAAACGTTGAAATGGCTGTATATTAACTTATTTGGAGTTTGAATCTTCGACTATTTCGGGGTCAGCCCTAAATTTTTCACAATGTCACACTAAAGAATTATGTTCACTCACACATGAGCTCAAAATGCTCATACTGTAGAGCCCTGAGGTTATTTCCTTTCTTCCATCAAAAAGACAAATATGTACATTTATTAAAGTCAATAAATGAGTGGACCATTGTTACTATTTGACAAAATGCTAATTTAGTCAGCTAAATCAAGTCTAATACTGTATTACTTACTTTACTCTGGCAGCAGGAAAAGGTGAGAAGCAGGCAGTACCCAAATCAGACTGGCGCCACTTGTGAATGAACTGTACACTGCAACAAAGCACAGTATAATGCAAACAAGTTAGATGTGAGACTTTTAAAGACTTTTAGTAATGCAACTCGGAATTCAATTTAAGACCAATTTTACCATAACCAAAGTTGAAGAAAAGACAAATGCCAAATGAGAAAAAAACATGAACTGACATCAATTAAGTTAGCTACCATTACTTAGGGTTTAGAAAACTTTGCCCAAATGTTTAATATGATTTAATAATCTGAAAGATTGCAGATCCACAGTGTATCTTTCAGTGTGAGTAAACTTCCTGAGGATGACATCTCCGATGTAAATCGCCAATTTACTTCCATAAACCCGCATAATGCATGCTGGTTAAACCAGCAAGACCAGCATGTTGTTTGGATGATTCCCCATCTGGCCTGCATCTCTGTCTCCTCCAAAGTTTTGTGGAACAGCCATTCCTTTAACAGACAAAAAAAGAAATGCACAGATAAACAGTGTTACACCAGAACAAAGAAATATGTATGTACCAAATAACCTAGTACTTGGCATCCCACAAAGACCTTGTGACTACTCCTACCTTTTAATGTGTGGAGGTTTTGCAGGGTTAAAGGCTGCCTGGTGGTGGGGCATTCTTTCCCCGTGAGGCTCCTTTTCCCCAGGGTTCTAGTGCCCCACATCTCTACATTTGTTTTGGATCCTGGATCACGCCTCTTTTTGCACTCTCACTTCTCCTCCCAACTGAATCTGACAAAAATCCAAAACAAAAATAATGAAGATATTAGATTGTACTTAAGCATAAAAAAGTCAGAAACACTTGAAGTGTAATTGGCGTTCTTACATTAACCCATGCACACAGATGTTGAGGGCAATGTAAACATATTGCAAACAGGACAAATCCTGTACCTCATCTCCTGTGGGAGAAACAGGTGGCCCCACCTCATCCGCACAGCCAGACTATGCAACTATATGGAGCATAATGTAAACATACTCAACATACAAATTCACCCACTTGCAACCCTATACTTTGGTTAATACGGACCTCGATAGTTTTTATAAATCTGTGAGCAATATCTTTGTTGCACTTACCTTTTAAGGCCTTCTGTGGGCTTGGTGATAAAGGAGAAAAAGAACACATATTTGATGACGGAAAACACGACAAAAAAGATAATACATTGTAAATCCCACAAATATAGCCTTCCCCAATTGCAAATCCAAAGCAGTGTGCTGAAATTTGAATTTGCTTTATGCGTAGATGCTATTCCTTAAATGTTTATGTTTTTTCTTTATTTCCTGGTTCAAATAGGATACTGAGGCATTCCCAGGCCACATGTGAGTTATAATCCCTCCAACGTGTTCTGGGTCTACCCCGTGGTCTCCCAAACATTGAATGTGCTTGGAAAACCAAACCTGACATCTGCATTCTCAAAATCCTGAAACAGCAGAGTAAAAAGTGTGCCAATCAGCCCCATCCTTACAAAAATGAACCATAGTCTTACTATAGTATACTATTTTGTATAGTATAGTATAATTGTGTAGTGTCCTGTAGTAAGTTTGTAATGTTAAATTGTGTTTTTGAAGGGGCAGTATCATAACTGAAGCAAATATCACCATTGAGCCAAGTGGAGCTGCTGAAACTCTCACATAAAGCAATGGGGCGTTTCAATTCTATTGTGCAAAGTAATGGGAGGGTAACATGCAAATACATTTACAATAGCGTACAGGGACAGGAGCTGTATTTGAAGTCATCGTTACATTTATTTTTTGTCTTCCTCTTTCTCGGAGCATGCCGGTGGGGGTGTGGTCTCCTTCAGCCTCACATGGACACGTTTCCCCTTGGACAGCTCTTCTTCTACTTCAACAGCAGTAACAGAACAGGGGGAACAGCACAGTACAGAACTGGGGGAACATGTGGTTCTACTTCGTATAGCAAACTTTCCAAATGTTGAATAAATGGTTAGTTTGTCTTGCACAAAAATTAATGAATAAAAAACAACCCCAAAATGAAACAGGTGTAGGCCTTACCGGAATTAATATAATAATGGTAAGCTACATACTGTACTATTATATGAAATTATAATGAATATACAGTAGTAACATCATATAAATTATATATGAATCTCAAACTAACAGTTTGAATATTATATTAACAATATAATGTCATGTAAAAATTCAAGACTTGGGCCAGATAAGAAAGCTTGAACCTTTACCAACATTTTTATTATCAACAAAAACAGACACCAATTAGAATACAAAAGTTCCACCGGAGTGTGTCAGAGATCGGTGCAAAATAGAGCCCCATTCTGTTACCAGAACAGAGACCCGAGTTGACATGAAAACCATGTAACGACTGACTTTCACCTCCTCTAGCTCTGTTTCTTGGCTTCAAATCATCTCTTGGCTCTCTTTCCTACTGCACCTGGGTCTGGGAAATTCCTCTCTGTGTCCTTTGCATGCACTCCGCTTGATCATGCCATTTCATCCACCTGACTTTTGTGGAATAAACTGGTGTTGTTTGTGCTCTGTGCAAGAAACAGGACATTCTTACTGTGATGGACTATATTGATGTATGTTTTGTAATACAATTTTCACAAAATCTGCTTCTATATTTTCCTTTGCAAGTGTTTTTGATGCTATCTTACTGTGCTCCCTCCCTTTTCTCCCAAAGCACACGAGCTTGCTCACACACACACACACGTGCTACTGCTGAGCCTGGGCAGTTAGATACAGAAAGGAGCACACACACTCAGAGCTATAGAGTTTTCACACTGTGATCCTAACTTTACACTATAAAATAAGACTTTAAATGATAATGAGTAATTAATGATAACAATTTAGGCTATAATGCTCCAAAATAATTCACAACAAATATCATTTTAATATTATGTTATAATATTAGACTAATACACTCATTTATACTAGCTCCTCCAGGTTGTGGAATGTGCAACTGAAGGGTAAATGCTCCGTATTTGTATAGCGCCTTTTTAGTCTTTTCGACCACTCAAAGTGCTTTTACACTACATCTGCATTCACCATTCACACACTGGCGGAACAGCCACCAGGGGCAAATTCAGGGTTCAGTATCTTGCCCAAGGACACTTCAACATGCAGCCTGGAGGAGCTGGGGATTGAACCGCCAACCTTCCGATAAACGGGTACCCCGCTCTATCTTCTGCGCCACGTGGCTGTGCAGATGTAAATTTAGCCAGTTACTAAATTGTTGTTACTGTTACTCCAGATTCTACGAGTATAGGTGCAGCCATCTAAGGCTATCGCTACTGGGTTTACTCCTACAAAAATCTTGTTTACGCCCACCCGCGTTGTGGGCCTCTCCTACGTCTGCACCTTGTATATATACACAACGGTGAGACCTGGCCTTCAGGCTCCCAAAGTGCCTTTTCTTTAGCACTGAGAACCAAGGTCCAGTGAGGCCTTCAACTTGCTGTGCCTATACTCATAGAATCTGGAGTTACAGTATGTAACTACCATTCTATTTCATATAGGGTTCGCCCAAACTCACCTGCCCAGAGCCATAAATGAGCCACCCAGTCACCCGCTGTCCACGGCATTGGTATCGGCATGCGCACAAGCACCGATGGCGTGACATGGGAGGCCGAGGGCCAACCCATGTGTAACAGTCGGGGAACTGGATGGGGGGCCCAACAGCTGTACAGAAGCAGGCGGGGTCACGACAGCGACCGCATCATATGCGCACAGAGCAGGGCCAGTGCGAGCAGTGGCCGCACACTCACAAGGGAAAATCACTCCAAACACTCAGTACTGAGTGAGTCAGCGAGAAACAGGAGACATTCCACAGGTAGAAACGGATGAAAGAGCACGGGGATGACCAGCGAGCCGCCAAGCAGATGTCGTCCACCGTCATCCCACCGTGCAACGCCACAGAGGACGAGACACCTCTCGTGGAGTGCACCCTGATGACATCCGGAGAGGACTCACCGGCTGACGTATAGGCCTGTGAAATAGCCTCGCACAGCCAGTGAGACAGGCGCTGCAGCAACAAGCTCAGCCACAGACCCATAGACAACCATTTGATCCTTTTCAAACAGCAAGGCCCATCTCTGATTTCCTTTATAATCAACACAGCAGCATTTTAGTCCTGTATCTGCGCCTTGGACTGCTCCCTGTAGTGCATAAACAGGCGCTGCGAACGGCACCAGGCGGCCGTGCGCGCCAAGTAACAGGACAGCGCACGCACTGGGCAGAGGATATGGGATGTAGCGTCGTCCTCAGACCCATGAGGGGGAGGAAAGAAGCCCGAGAGAGTAATCACCCGCAACTGAAGGAGCTAGTGAAGCTCTTAGGCATGAATGCAGTATTGGGGCACAGGACAGCTGAGCTGCCGTCATCCTGAATCCTGAGACGGAGCCACAGAGAGGGCAGCCAGATCGCTGACCCTCCTGGCCGATGTTAGAGCCACAAGTAAGGCGACCTTGGCCGAAAGAAACTTGAGGTCCGCCGTCTCTAAGGCTCAAAAGGGGCTTGGATTAGCACACATAAGCCAAATCCCACTGTGGAACAACAGGCCATGCCACCGGCCTGTGCCTCCACGCCCCTTTCAGGAAATACTTCACCAAGGTGTGAGCGAACACCGTCCTGACACTAAAACCCATGTGGGACTCAATCTGACGGCAAGGCGCGGCCACCGGGGGGGCACATCGTGAGAGACCTGTGTGGAGTGGCGATAAGATAACACTACACACAGGGTTGTGTGTAGTGTTATCTTGTCCGCATGAAGCGTAATGACCGTTTCAAGGGCTGATTTGACACAGCCTGGCTTCTGTGAACCAAAGGGGAATCCCTGGACGCACAGAAGGACCGTGCCAGTGATGCCGTGATTATGCACAAGCTCGCAGCCAGGCACTGCCGGGCAGTGTGTGATGCTGTTGACATTATGCACGTTCCCCCGGCAGATTTCACGAAGATT
>NC_060160.1:30007456-30018835 GCF_021292245.1 Micropterus dolomieu | reverse complement strand
CTCAGTACTGAGTGAGTCAGCGAGAAACAGGAGACATTCCACAGGTAGAAACGGATGAAAGAGCACGGGGATGACCAGCGAGCCGCCAAGCAGATGTCGTCCACCGTCATCCCACCGTGCAACGCCACAGAGGACGAGACACCTCTCGTGGAGTGCACCCTGATGACATCCGGAGAGGACTCACCGGCTGACGTATAGGCCTGTGAAATAGCCTCGCACAGCCAGTGAGACAGGCGCTGCAGCAACAAGCTCAGCCACAGACCCATAGACAACCATTTGATCCTTTTCAAACAGCAAGGCCCATCTCTGATTTCCTTTATAATCAACACAGCAGCATTTTAGTCCTGTATCTGCGCCTTGGACTGCTCCCTGTAGTGCATAAACAGGCGCTGCGAACGGCACCAGGCGGCCGTGCGCGCCAAGTAACAGGACAGCGCACGCACTGGGCAGAGGATATGGGATGTAGCGTCGTCCTCAGACCCATGAGGGGGAGGAAAGAAGCCCGAGAGAGTAATCACCCGCAACTGAAGGAGCTAGTGAAGCTCTTAGGCATGAATGCAGTATTGGGGCACAGGACAGCTGAGCTGCCGTCATCCTGAATCCTGAGACGGAGCCACAGAGAGGGCAGCCAGATCGCTGACCCTCCTGGCCGATGTTAGAGCCACAAGTAAGGCGACCTTGGCCGAAAGAAACTTGAGGTCCGCCGTCTCTAAGGCTCAAAAGGGGCTTGGATTAGCACACATAAGCCAAATCCCACTGTGGAACAACAGGCCATGCCACCGGCCTGTGCCTCCACGCCCCTTTCAGGAAATACTTCACCAAGGTGTGAGCGAACACCGTCCTGACACTAAAACCCATGTGGGACTCAATCTGACGGCAAGGCGCGGCCACCGGGGGGGCACATCGTGAGAGACCTGTGTGGAGTGGCGATAAGATAACACTACACACAGGGTTGTGTGTAGTGTTATCTTGTCCGCATGAAGCGTAATGACCGTTTCAAGGGCTGATTTGACACAGCCTGGCTTCTGTGAACCAAAGGGGAATCCCTGGACGCACAGAAGGACCGTGCCAGTGATGCCGTGATTATGCACAAGCTCGCAGCCAGGCACTGCCGGGCAGTGTGTGATGCTGTTGACATTATGCACGTTCCCCCGGCAGATTTCACGAAGATTAAAAATATCTGTACCGGGTGTGTACATGTTCTGTTCACACAAAGCTAATGTCCGCTGTCGTGGGCTCATACAGTTTCTGTGGGGAGTGGTGTGTGAAGGGACCTCTGATCGTGAACAGAGTGTACTGCTTGTTGCTTTGAGCTTCAAGCTGCAGATTAGCCACTTGGCTAACAGCAGCTGGCTCACAGTGTGGGAAATGTGCTTCCTGTCTGTCAAAGAATTGATTTCAAAATCCTGCTGTTGGTTTATAAAGCACTGAATGGTTTAGGGCCAAAATACATTTCTGATCTTCTGCTTCATTATGAACCATCCAGACCTCTCAGTCGTCTGGAGCAGGTCTGCTCTCTGTCCCCAGAGTCAAAACTAAATGAGAAGCAGCGTTCAGTTTTTATGCTCCATATATCAGGAACAAACTCCCAGATAACTGTAGGTCTGCTGAAACTGTCAGTTCTTTTAAATCAAGACTTAAGACTTTTCATTTTACAACTGCCTTTAATTAAATCAAATGTAAGGCTATGGATTAATGTCGTGCACAGCACTGACTTTTACTGTCCTGTTTTACCCTGTTTCTATTTCTTATTTAAGTCTTTAAAATGTATTTTATCTTATTTTATTTTCTATTTCACCCTTTTAAAAATTATATATTATGTTTTTTTTTTCAATTTCCCTTTATTGCTTTTATGTTTTATGTAAAGTACTTTGAATTGCCTTGTTGTTGAAATGTGCTATACAAATAAACTTGCCTGGCCTTACTGATAATTATATTAATGATAATAATAATATGACGAGTAATAAGTGGATGTTGTGCAGGAACATGGGGGCAGCAGGTGACCCGCAACCACAGATCCAGACTCCACAGCAAGATATACCTGCAAGAAAGTGAAAGAAAGCACAAGACTACGGGAAAGGGAAGAAGTCGAGTTAGTAACATGCATTAATGGGATGAGGTTGCATACAGAGGGAGAGAAAGATGAGGAGAGAGGAGCTCAGTGCATCATGGGAAGTCCCCCTACAGTTTAAGCCTATAGCAGCATAACTAAGGGATGGTTCAGCTTAGAGTGGTTCCTTTAATGTCAATTAAATATTCCAATCTTTGTAATAGGATCTGATGGTCAATGGTATCGAATGCAGCACTAACATCTAACAAGACCAGTACAGAGACAAGTCTTTTGTCTAATGCTGTTACAAGATCATTTGGGATTTTCACCAGTACTGTCTCTGTGCAATGATGCACTCTAAATCCTCACCTGATATCCATAGATATCAAACACATGGTGCTCCAAATACATTACATATGGTTATAAAGCCCAAAGGTATAAAGAGAAAAAACGGACCAAATATAGCTTAGGCCCCAGAGGGTTAAGCAGCCTAGTTGGCTAACATAAAATTTTGTTTGCCTGTCAGCTCCACAAGCTTTCATACAAACAAGCACCAAAAGCTGAACAGCGACCAGCCCAATTCAATATGAATGTGCTGAGGCCAAAACTTGTCTAACCTGTTGGTGATGATGCAGCTAAACTTAAGGGCACACCACTTTGTGTTACTGAGTAAACTGCGCTAATTCTGTACATTGTATTTTTGATCAGTGGGATTACAGTTTACCTTGTGTCAAATCTGTATACTCCAGTTCATAGTTTCACCACTATTCACGTCTGTTCCTTCAGACAAAACAGTAAACTTGGAAATGAAGACAATTGACAAAATACTACAAACTCTTTTTACTATGTAAAGCATTCTGCAGTCTGTGCATTTAAATCACAGAGAAATGTTTCAATGATTCTTAGGCATCAATCAAAAGTATTCATAAAATAAACAGATGAAAACATTTACTGTACTCAGGCAAAGAAATGCATTTAAACAACAATCCATCCCAAAGTGACCCACTGTAACATAGAAATCACCAAACTACCGTGACACTACACAACACGTGGAAGATTTCTTTAACCCAAAGAAGTGCAGTGCAGAAAAATGTCAATATAATTCTGTGAAATATAACTGTGTGAAAAGTAGCTAAAAAAATAGAAATTAAACAGATTGAAAATTTTCTGCCAGGTTATTTCCATTTCAAACAGCTTTTCCACAAAGCTTTTGTTTTGCTCCTAGCTGAATTATATTGGCAAGTCTTGAATTCACAGTAAAATTGGTTTAAAATAATACTGCCCAAACTGTCAGTGCCATCCTCTTTTCATAAAAACACAATAAAATGAGTGTGATACACTGAATCTATAGTAAAGTAAGAATTTACACATCACACCTGTAGTTACTTTTCAACAATTCAAAAAAGAAAATACACTTAAATAAAATTCACTAGCTAAAAGGCAAGTCATCTTTAAACCTCACAAGGAGATGACTGTCTATTTCAGTGAGAACCTCTTTGGTCGCACCGTATCAACACCATTGTGAAAGACTGAAATTAACCCCATCATGAAATATACAGAGCCCCAGAGAGGATGTGGTAGCTACTAGTCTTTAGGCTCATTATCTCCCACAACTGAATTATCTCAGTACCTCAAAATAACGAATGGGGCTCATTTATTTTATGTCAAATATTTGATTTGAAGATATCTGGTCAAAACTGTAATAAATGTATATTTTACTTCGATATGTTCGAATATTCCAATGCCTTCCACATTGGTGTTTCCCAGGGGAAAAGATTTTTTGGTACAGACTGAAAATGTCTATACTGTAATTAGAGTGGAGTACCTAATCCAGTATTTTTCATCCTGGCTCTTAATCTCATAACTGTGGTCTTTCTGACTGTGGGTCATGCTGACTTTGTATTCTTCATGTTCTGTAAATACAACTCCAGCCAAACAATGCACTTTTTATCAGGGCATGCTGTGCAAGCTAGCGTGGTTAGCTGGATATTTGCCCTGGAAGTAGATCACTGTGCAGTTAGCTACAATAGCTAGTGCAATAGCTGTGCCTTTGAAATGATTTCTGTAAAAAAATCTCTATAACAGAGCCAAGTGTAAAGTTCACACACAATCAGAACGGCCACAGTTATGAGAATAAAACCCAGATTGAAAAATACTAGAATGTTCCTTTAACTCCAGCCAGTCATGGGAAGCACCCTCTCAGGGGGTCGTGGCTTTGACGCTTTTCCACAAATATGTCCAAATGTTTTGATAGCTGCCCACTGTGGATATATTTAACACCACAAATGTAACACTTGAATTTCTATTGGAATTTAATGCCTACTAATGATTTCATTCTGCTGTTATCTTGAGACACTGTTTGGTGGTCATTTAAATATCTTGTTTTCTCAGGATAATGGGCTTCCCAACTTTATGGCCAGTTCATGGAGTGACTCCTCTCATCCTTCAGAGAAAGAGAACAGAGTTAAAACCACAAAAGGAGCCTCCTGCCCTAGCTGTGGTGCTGGTTCTGACTCTTGATCAGGCTTAGTTTGCTCTTCAGGCCCTGGCAGTGGGCAGACAGGTTGCTGTTGTCCTCCAGCAGCTTGCTGTGCTCCTGGATGAGTCTGGATGAGGTCTGCTGCTCCCTCTGGTCCTGTTCCAGCTCAGACATCAGCTCCTGTCTAAAGAGAGGGAGCTTGTTGTTACTGTCATGCATCGGCCTGGGCCCCTTTCAGACATGCAGGCACCCCTTCAGGTTCATCTGAAGGCAATTTAATACATCATCACATGTCTGAATAAGCACCATGTTCACTTTTACATAAAAGTTACAACGGCAATCTTAGTGTCAGACCTGTAGCATTTCATAACACTTTCAACCTGGTTAAAGTCTGACTCTGTAAAACCTGCAAAAAACGAGAGAGAGATCAAGTTTACGCCTTGTACCGCCTTCTAATATCATGCATTATCACAAAATCAATTTAATAAATTAGGAGGTTTGTTTATCTGTGTATGATTCATTCTTTGATTATTTCGTATCAAAACCGAATCGCAAAAAACAAAAAAAAAAGACATCGGTTTTTGTTATTCTGTTTTAAAACCAAAACGGAAAAATACTGATTTTGATATTTAATGTGTCCGTTTAGCGTGTGTGTTACACTTGATAAACCTGCAGCAGAAACACTTGGGTGATGGCGGTGCCTGATTAAATGTAATTAAGATGAGCTTGAACATCAACATAGGTGGATTTTTAAAACAGGAGGCTCAACGTTCAGTTTGTAACTCACTAGCAACTTGGACAGGAACACCTCAGAAGTTGCCTGAGAATCCTCCCGTTTTTAAGATTTCTTCACAATCAAATTAATTCAGTGATAGTTGTCATCCAATGGTATACAGCAGGCTTTTAAACTACAATTTCAAAACCCATTTTCCATTGAGAAAGCACTGACATTCAGTATTCTTCGCTCAATCAGCACAGCTTGAGCTCAATTAGCACACAACTACCCAGGTGGAAACACAAACAGTCATGATTGATAACACACCAATCAGAAGCTTCAATAGATAGAAAAAAGGGCCAGAGTCAGTTTATTCAGTTTAGGAACAATGGATCCAGAGAAATCTGAAGGAGAGGAGGAAGTAGAGGAGGAGGAAGAGCAGTATAGAGAGGAGTAAGACGTGAAGGAAGAGGAACAGTAGGAGTTGGAGGAGGAGATGGGATAGGAGGAAGATGAGGAGGAGGTGGAGAAGGAGAATCTCTGGCGTGTCCCAGACCAAAGACAGGATGCTGGGGCAGAATAATCTGTTGTTTGGCGTGTTGTACTGTACAGCACACTAAGGAATAAAACGTGTGCAAATGTACATTTGTTTTGTTGTGTTCATCATGTGAAAAGGTTTTTGAGGGGGAGAACCACACGCAACATTATTAATGACCAGTTTTTGTAGTATTGTCTTGAATTGATCTCACCAGTGTGTCAGACTGTTGTAGTGTGTGTGTTTTCGGGCTTGTGTGTTATGTCTGAGGGCAAAGTTTGGTTTTTCAGCAAGATTGAAAGATTTTGAGTGGAGAGCTTCATTTTGACCTGAAAATAGGATGTTTGGGGAATTGGGTGAGAAGTTGTTTTAGAGTTTCGAGAAAAAGAGGCATAATTTCAAGAAATGTGTTTAAGCGATCGAGAAATTCGAGTAATTTTTGTTTATTATTTAAATAGCACACCATGCTGCGCTCATTTGGAGTAAAGCTCGGCATTAAAGCACAGTACTGACAAGCACTTAATGGCAGATAAAGAGGTCTGAGAGAGTCCCCTGTATTGCACTATAGCCTACATCCATCGTCAACCGCTTATCCTGCGTACAGGGTCGAAGGGGGCTGGAGCCAATCCCAGCTGACATCGGGCGAAAGGCGGGGTACACCCTGGACAGGTCGCCAGTCCATCGCAGGGCCACACATAGACAAACAACCACTCACGCTCACACCTAAGGACAATTTAGGGTCACCAATCTACCTAGTCCGCATGTTTGAACGGGGAGAACATGCAAACTCCACACAGAAAGGTCGGGGCAACCGGGATTTGAACCTACGATTGCTATGAGGCCACAGCGCTATCCACCGGACCACCGTGCCCACTATAGCCGACAATATACACAAAAATTTCAGGTATTGTTTATTCCTATTATTATAATTATAATATGTAGCCATTTTGCTCCAATTAGTGTAAAAAAGACAACAGCTGCTGCAGCCTCTCCACACTGTTTTGACATGACCTATATTTTCTTCGTAAGATGGAAGAATTTAGAAAGTTGTACAGTGCTACGGACAGCCTTCAGTTGCAGTAGCACATGGATCATGCGTAAAATCAGGAGCGTCTGACTTTATTCAGCCGGAGGGAACGATCGCAGACTGTCCGCAGTGCGCCGGTTCCACTGGCACCACAACCCATAGTCTACCAGAGAGGGAACAGGGAGCTGGAGCGTACAGGGCGAGGAAGAGTAAGTTGCGGGACGGCCGGTGATCATTCCCTTTGGCTTGATGAAGCCCGACACTCCTAATTTGACCTATGATGATATAGAAAAATAGAAATGAATGGCGAAATAGCATATTGTCAATATTTTAGAGACCTCCCAAAATATCCCAAATCATGTTTTCAGGGGAGCGTATGTCTCCCCTGTAGTTTGGACAAGCCGTAGCCTCGAGAAAAAACCCTTGATAAACATATTCGGGTATTTTCTTAGATTGCTCAGGTAACCAGCTGCTTCAGATCAGCCCAAAACAAAATGCTACTTGGATTCTGACGTACTTAATCAATAGTTGACTGGAAATTGGGGAATCCTGAGTGTTTGAGTGGCTCGCAGGCAAAGCCACGTGCCACAATAAGGAATTGTTTTTGCTCTAGCGAGTTCGAACCCAGCTTGATGCAATCTTGCAAAAAAGTAACCTACATTTTCTTTAATTTCTTTTTTCATATGTGGCTATAATATAGTGCTCACTTCTACAATCATATTTGCCACAGTCACTATGACTGCGTTCACACTGCAGGCCTTAAAGCTCAATTCTGATTTTTTGTTTGACAGTTCACATTGTTGTTTAAATGTGGCCCATATCAGACTCAGGTGTGAATTGTCCGCGGCCTGAAAATGACCTGCATGTGCAGAAGAATAAAACAAGGTATCAACATCACAAACAGCATGCTGTTGTACAGAAGTAAACAGAGCCACAGAGGTTAGCTCCTACAAGCTAACACTCCCAATTTTCTCTGGAGACTCCCGTTTTTCATTGTCCTCCCATGGGTCACGTTTCTCCCGAATTATGACATGTGTTCAGAACTTTCATTGTAGTTTCTGGTGCTGTACAACCTCTCTTGCTCTCTCTCTCTCTGTCTCTCTCCACTATGTCAGCACGGACACAAGTAGCATGCATGTAACTCAGAAGAGAGCTTGCGGTCCAGTGGATTTCAGGTATAAGAAAGTGAATTTGAGTTTAAAGGCTGATTTTTGCTCCTGAATGAAAGTTGAAGAAACCTGATGGTTAATTGTGTTTAAACTTTTCTTTATGGTCAATTTGATGACAGACAGTGGATCTCTTCACAATTCTGAGGCAGAACATTCAAAACATTTATGATAAAATCTTTGGAAACAAATATGCATGAGTAAAATTAACTAAAAGATTTCATCAGTCCTTCTTCCTCACCAAAATAAACATCTTAATAAAAAAAATTAATGGTTAAAATCAAACATTTATTTAATATTTAACAATTTTTATATTGTTATTAAAAAAATTGTATTGCAATAATTATTGTTATTGTTTTATTGTCCAGCCCTAGTTGTACAGCGGAGGAAACAGTAATGAATGTCATGGAAAGGACAGAAAGTTGTGAACGTCATAATTTGGGAGAGATGTGACCCCGGGAGTAAACCGAGAGAGGGCAATGAAATACGTGAAAATCGGGAGGGTTAGCAAGTAGGAGCTAAGCATGGGCTAACCGTAGTTAGTCTCTGTGGCACCTTGTTTACTTTTGTACGACAGTGTGCTGCGTGTGACATCGTTTGATTCTTCTGCGCATGCGGGTCACTTTCAGGCCGCAGATAATTCACACCGGAGTCTGATATGGGCCACATTTAAACAATAATGATTGAATTGAATCTGGGGAAAAAAAATCGGAATTGAGCATTAAGGCCTGTAGCCTTAGTAAGATATTAAAACCTTAAATAACAAAGTATAATGTTCATTTAATTGTATACTGTTGTTATCATATAAAAAATATTAAATTTAAGATGTTACTATATTTTCTGTAATTTCAGTTAATCGTACACAGTTAGTTTACTAATGTTACTAGTATAATATTAATTCCAGTTCCAGCAGTTTCATGTTGTGCGTTGTTTTCTTTCCTTATAGGAAAATGCTCCAGATGGTGGTTTGTCTCTGATGTGTTAATGCTAAGTGCTAACTCGTCAACAATCAGACGCATTCATGCAGAACGAGTTCAACATTTCCAAAGTTTGCTGCAGCATGTCAAACTGTTTTTAATGTCCCGCCCCCTCCAGGCTGTGATTGGTCGGTTTACAAAAAGTGACACTGATGAGCCCATGGACTTTATGAAAATTTTAACATGTTACCAGAAACGGCACCTGATATAGCTCAATATCCAGCTAGCCAAACCCAGACCTTGCTTATCTTCTGTGTTCTGTCTCACCGCTTCAGCTGCAGACGACGCATCTCTCTCGCTGTTTTTTGTATGTCGAGCTGGGATTTCTCCTGGGATGTTGTAGTTATTACTCGCACACAGTGCTCGTAAATCATCTGGTTTGTGGTTGGCACATAGGCCTATGAATTATTTGGGGCATATGCGAGTGAAATGGTCACAATTTAGAACCCTGAATAATAGGGATGCACCATATCGGGTAGGACAGTGTCATCTTTCCTGCCTCTTTAAGGACGGTGGCTCTGTGAGAAACAGGAAGAATACAAGTGTGTAATGAACTGATATACTAACGCAGCTAGGGAGAGAAGTAACTGTTCAACAAGTGAGTGAAACTGTCTGAATAAGCTCAGTGAAGTGTTAACGAGCTGCGTAATGTGTGAATTACTGCTGCAGAGAAGAAATAAAGTACCAGCTGACGAACGCCACAACAACGTCTTATTCATCTATTTTGACTGGCAGAGTGGCCTGGGACTGCGAAGGCTAGTTACCAGCTACGTGCCAGGCTATGTTAGTCATTGAACACCAGTCTGCTCTCAACTACGATTCGGGGCAGAAAGCTATGGTGTTCTGTCAATATATGCTGCCTATCGAGATGTGCTACTTATCGATACTGCGCATGACCCACAAGCGTGGTGTGTTTCCGTGCCCATAAAACTTGCTGTTGGTCATGTCGTCAAGAGCAGTATCTAAAAAAAAATAAAATAATACTTATTACTCTATCAGAATATGCTACCCCTGAAATCTTAAATACAGACGTTATAATACAGTATTTCAACATGCTCCCGATCTCCTTACAACACACATGGAGTGGGTAGTGGTACGCTGCCCCTGAAATCTTAAATTATGATGTTATAATAGAGAAGACTGTGAGAGTTATACCTTTATGGGATTGGAAATGGGAACACATAAGGTAGTATTTTTCGATACGGTGGAGCGAATCAATAGACTATCAATTTGCGCTACAGCAGAATTTCTCGACAAGGCAGTATATATCATCAGAACATCAGTTTTCAACTTAATCGGCCATGACTGGTGACTGCCGCCGAGCAGTCTCAAATGTCTTATGTTTTGCCGGTCACACAGAAATGTTACACACATGCGCATAAACATGTAGTCGGGGTGGAACTTCCTCACCGTGAGTGAAGAAGACACACTGCTCGCAATTTACACCTGCAGAGACGCTACCTTTCATTACCAGTGTTGGGCAATATTACAGAAACACATTACGGTAATCTCATTACTTTTCCCATAAACTAGTAATGTAAGAGATTACTTTTTCCAAAACAGTAAAAATATAAGTTATCAGAGGGGTAAAGTAGCCAAAAATTGTACTCAAGTAAATGTACTGTTACTTCGCAAAAACAAGTACTCAAGTAGAAGTAAAAGTGGTCATCAAAATAACTACTTGAGTAGTGAGTAGCTTAAGAAATAAAATAAATAACAATGGGTCATTTTCCCCTTGTATTATATTTGATGTGGACTGGAATTATTTCAAATCTATTTTAACTTTTAAGGACACCGAGACAATTTTACATTTACCATTTGCCTTCATCTCATCACGGCTGGATTATTGCAAACAGCCTTTTCATCTGTTTAACCCAAAAATCTATTGATCGACTCCAGACTGTCCAGAACTCAGCTGCCAGGCTTTTAACCAGAACAAAGAAATACAGTGGGTACGGAAAGTATTCAGACCCCTTTAAATTTTTCACTCTTTGTTTCATTGCAGCCATTTTCCAAAAATCAAAAAAGTTCATTTTATTTCTCAGTAATGTACACTCAGCACCCCATCTTGACAGAAAAAAACAGAAATGTAGAAATTTTTGCAAATTTTTTAAAAAAGAAAAACTGAAATATCACATGGTCATAAGTATTCAGACCCTTTGCCGTGACACTCGTATTTAACTCAGGTGCTGTCTATTTCTTCTGATCATCCTTGAGATGGTTCTACACCTTCATTTGAGTCCAGCTGTGTTTGATTATACCGATTGGACTTGATTAGGAAAGCCACACACCTGTCTATATAAGACCTTACAGCTCACAGTGCATGTCAGAGCAAATGAGAATCATGAGGTCAAAGGAACTGCCTGAAGAGCTCAGAGACAGAATCGTGGCAAGGCACAGATCTGGCCAAGGTTACAAAAAAATTTCTGC
>NC_060160.1:29978295-30007356 GCF_021292245.1 Micropterus dolomieu | reverse complement strand
ACTCCAGACTGTCCAGAACTCAGCTGCCAGGCTTTTAACCAGAACAAAGAAATATGACCACATTACTCCTATTTCAGCTTCATTACACTGGCTCCCAGTATGTTTTAGAATTGACTTTAAAATTCTATTGATCACTTTTAAAGCTCTTCATGGCCTCTCGCCTTGTTATATTTCTGACCTTTTAGTCCCATACACACCAGCACGTACCTTGAGATCCTCGGGCAGAGGTCTGTTGTCTGTTCCAGAGTCTCGACTGAAAACTAAAGGGGACAGAGCGTTTGCTGTCAGGGCCCCGAGGCTCTGGAACAGCCTGCCCGAGGAAATCAGGTCGGCTGAGTCAGTGAACTCTTTTAAGTCCCTTCTTAAAACATACTTTTATAGGAGAGCTTTTCCCGATCTTATTTGACTTTATTTTATCCCTTTTATTTTATTGTATTTTACTAATTTTATATTTATCTTAAACGTGTATTTTAGTCTTTTCAATGTTTTCTTGCTTGTATTGTTGTCTTTGCACTTGTTGAAGCACTTTGTAACTTGTTTTTGGAAAGTGCTCTACAAATAAAGACTATTATTATTATTATTATTATTATAATAAATGCATGTGCAGTGGTACAGTAGTGAAAGTAATATAGTAACATAACTAGTTACTTTTAATACCCAGTAACAAGTAATATTATTACTTTTTAAAAGTGTAACTAGTAACTTACTACAATTTCTGAGTAACTTGCCCAACAATGTGTATTACTTTAAAAGATGTGGACGAGGTGGATATTTTACAAGCACGGAGCAGGTAAAGACAACAGCAGTGGAATCGCGGGTAAAAAAACAAAAAAAACAAATGCAAGCAACAGAGCAGAGATACAAGGAGAGAGAGGTGTAGGTGTGTGTGTGTGTGTGTCTGAAGGGAAAAGCAAGCAGATTGTGAGTCAACACTAAAGTAATTTGGAGAATAAGGAGAATAATCAAATCAAATAAAAAATACAAATAGAGCCCCCAGCACTACATTGTAATTCTGTAGGAAACACTGAGCCATGTTATACAGTAGCTTACTGCAGATTAGTTTCAGTTAGACATTATTCGTACAGACAGCTCTATCCAGCAGCCTGACCTGGAGCACTTTTTATTGTGAGATGTGTCTCTGAGAGAAGGTCCTGGAACCTGCTGCAGTTTTGGAGTTAATGTACAAGTTATTAAATTGTCAGTGTTTTATATTAAACATACAGTTGGAGTGGAACCCAGTCAGAAAAGCCAATGCTTGAGGAAATTCTAATAAAGAGAATTTTTCCCATGTTTCCCATGTTTGTGTATGCTGTCCATTACAGCTCTCAGAAAGAAAGAAATTTGGAATCGGCAGGCCAGACCTTTAAAAAACAAACATCGGTAATCAGAATTGGCCAGGAAAAACGCAATCGTGCATCTCTACTCAGTAATATTACAGAGTACGCTTTAGACCTGCTCTATATAAAAAGTGCATTAAGGAAACATGTGTTATGAATTGGTGCTAAATAAATAATAATAAATAATACATACAGACAGCTTTTCTTTTAGCTTGTTTGTAACAAATCGCTATTAACATGACGTGATATAATACAGTATCTCACAAAAGTGAGTACACCCTCAATCAGAATATTTCTGATTCTGAATCTGATTTTTGTAAATATCTGAATGTATCTTTTCATGTGACAACACTGAAGAAAGGACACTTTGCTACAGTGTAAAGCCATTAATGTCTAAAGCACTGGCAACAAGTGAGTACACCCCTAAGTGAAAATGTCCATGGATTTGTTTTTCTGGTGCCGTAATAGTTTGCAGCGTTGGTGAATTATTAAAAAACAAAACACCACTTAATATTGGCTTAAAATGCGATGTAACACACGTTACTGAGATAGTAACGGGTATAATATTACCACATTTTATTTGGTAATTCGTTATATTACTGCGTTACAGCAATAAGCAATACATTACTGTAATTGCGCTACTTTTGTAATGCGTTACTCCCAATACTGCATATATACATATACACACACACACACACACACACACACACACACACAGTTCAAGATGTGTAGAGTCCCAGTAGAAATAATAATAGAAATATGTGACTTGACTTACTTCCTCCGAACAAGGTGAGTGATCTCTGACTGGACTTTGAGGTACTCCTGAGCCATCCTGATGTGCTGCTCAAACACAGCCATGGACTCTTTGGAGTTTGGACACGGAGCCAGAGGCTGAAAGCACACGGACAGCTCAGTGACTGACACTGTTCAAGACCAGGGTATGGACAGGTTTCAAAAAGCCTAATTTAGCACATCAAGACCAACATCAAAAACTAGATGAGAGTAACACTGTGCAAAGCTAAAGTAGCATCAAAGCAAAACTATTGTTCAAGGCTGAATCTGAATACCAACCTCTCTAATCCTACACTACTACTAGTGCTTTTTAGTTTACAACTAACTCAACAATCAAGAAATATGAGTCATAGGAGAAAAATTAAAAGAATCAATCATTTGCACAAACCCTGCCTGATTCAGCATGACTAAATCACTCTGAAGCTGTACATGTCCAGTGAAAGTGAAAAGTGGACACATTAGATACATTAAAATCAGGTGCAGCATGTCCAGAATGTGTAACATCTGCACGACAGACAAAGGTATTATAAAGGGGCACACTACAGCTGTGACCATGCTGAGCCATGTTCCATTAGATACCTATTGATTCCATTATAATAATAATAATAATAATTAGTAGTAATAGTAGTAGTAGTAGCAGCGGCAGCAGCAGTAGTATAGTAGGAGTAATAGTAGTTTACTGTCAAGGAAAGGATTTTAAATAATGAACACAAAAATGTATTTTCAATTTACCTGTAACTGGTGATCCAGTTTCAGGTAGGCCATGGGAATGGAGTTGTCGAAACCATTGGCTAAAGGCACACACACACACACACGCGCGCGCACACACACACGTTATTGTGCACAGACACAGACACTGGTAGGTTGCACTGTAATGCCCCTTAGTGGTGCAGTGTGGACAGTGCAACATGAATCAAAGCTTGTGCTTCCTGGTGCGAGCGCTCAGACTCCTGATGAACCTAAACATTTCGCTAAACATCCCAGATATGTCAGTCAGGCCTGGATTTTAAGTGGTGGATATAAAAGAAGGTAAGAAAGGCTTCAAAAGTTCAGCCTAACTGTGTGTTAATGTTTACAGCACGTTTAGGTGTAGAACAGTTTCAGAAGCTCTACGATCAATGATTAGAGATACATATGAGGTCCTGTATAACGTTACAATGAATTTTACTGAGGTGCTTTGGATGAAAAAGCAGCATTTGATTTAATCCTCTGATAAGAAAGTTGTTCATCAGAGTCAGTTTAGCCTTTTCCCTGTGGCTGATAATAGCCTGGTCCCTTGTCAGCCAGAGTTCCACACTAGGAATATCTCCTGGTCTGAATATGTGCATGTTGTAACAATATCGCACATCCCCTCTCTTCCCTCTGCCTTCAAGATCAACAGTTTGGAACAACTAGAAAAACATTTTATTGCAGACGTGGTTGGACAACATGGTGAAATGCTCCAGGGCCACAGCCTGGGTGTAGTGAGTGTAAGCACAGTGACAGAGATTAGTGAATGACTGCTAGTCATGGTAGCTCCTGCTATCCCCCTGCTTTTGGCCACATGAGTAAATTTCACCAAGGGATTTTGGTCTGACTGCAACTTCAGTATCACCTGGTATCCTTCTTATAAGGCTCCCTACCTGTGGGACTAAATGTCATTCTCAGCTCTGACTGGCTGGTGGTGTTTAGAGGGCTGGTGCAGTGGGTGGGGCTTTGGGAGCATCCTGGTTGACTGTCTACACTGGACACCCTAGACAGACCAGTTCGCAACGTGGCTGCCTGAGGGGGAAGAAAAGAGGTTGAAATCAAAAAGTTTGGTTGAACAAACCACAGTCCTGAGATTGTGATCCAGTACATCAGTTTTTAGGGTTATTTTACCTTTGAGGGTTTGAACTGAAGTGGAAATTTGGTCTCAACGCTTTTCAGAGTTTCTTCTCTGCCAAGTGAGTTTCTGTTTTCTGTGTTGTCATCGCTTCTATTACTGTTGATGGTATAATCAGCATACGAGTCTGCAGACAACAAAGACTCATTCATGAAAACACTTTCTTTGACTAAAATGTCCAACAAATTCAACACACACAGATGCAATTCTTGACTATAGATATTTTCTTAAAGCAGAAAGAAACGATCATACATTAGTAAAAGCTATAGAGCTGATAGTTACCCGTGCTTGTGGCTGATGAAACAGCTCTGTTGGCTGAAGACTGGTGAGGGAGCTTGAGTGGTTCCTCAGAGCCTGGGAAGTACTGTAAGATCCAAAGACACCCCGCACTTTGAAAAAGAGCTCATTGCAATTTGACTTGACTCATAATGCCTCACACCAGGGAAAAATGTGTTGGAATGAACAAACAATTAAACATTAAAGCAACAGCTCTAAATTTTAGGAAATATGGTTAGTGAGACTCCTGACTGTGTTAAGTGCAGAGGACTGTTTAATTAGTTAAACCAGGCTTTTGTTCTCTTTATTTGAATTATTTTCATGAAATTCTTTTTTATAAAAGACGTTTCAATAAATCTGACATAAGTTACCACAGAAACTGATCTCTCCAGACTAGCCTGGTCCTAGTTTTATTGTGGACTTGAGTTCATATATCCATCCATCCATCCATCCATCCATCCGTCATCAACCGCTTATCCTGCGTACAGGGTCGCGGGGGCTGGAGCCAATCCCAGCTGACGTCAGGTGAAAGGCGGGGTACACCCTGGACAGGTCGCCTGTCCATCGCAGGGCCACACATAGACAGACAACTGCTCACGCTCACACCTATCAACCTAGCCTGCATGTCTTTGGACGGTGGGAGGAAGTAGTATTCCAGTCAACATATGACTTTTTATATTCACTGCAGTGGAAATAAAACTAATAATCAACTGTGACTAATTCACTCTGTTTCTCTCTCTCTTTAAATGTCACATAAATAAAATCAAAGTGACAGACAAACAGTAATCAGTAAGTCTGAGCGTTTATACCAATGGAGGCGTTTCAGCCAAAAACCAAGTAATCTAATCCAATTTATAGAGCTTTGCTCAAAGTTTAATATCTGCAGCTCTGTGGCCGCAAACGTAGTTTTATCTTCATGTCTGTTGTCTCCACTGTGAATCAGTGATCAGTGATCAGTGCTTGATGTCTTGCTTGGCTTCATGAAACAGTTTAATCCTGGTTCAGCTTGATAGTCTCATTCAAAGTGGGATTATACCTTCATGAGGTGGCTCATGGTGTTCCTGACCTCCTCCATGGACGGTCTCTGGCTTGGTTCTTTGTCCCAGCAGCGGGTCATCAGAGTCTCTATGGGCCCTGGAAGGTCTTTGATCAGAGGAGGCCGTGTACCTGTGTCACAGTTAATGCTCACAGTCAGGGGCCTGGGTGTCTAAATGTGATACGCTTTGCTAAGGAGAACACTGGTTCTTATCCCCGCAGGGGTGGAACAACATAACATCACACTGTTCTAGTACATCTGTTCCTGCAAAGAGTCAAACATCAGTCTGCAGCTCTTGAGGCTTAAAGCAGCTTCAGATCTTTTTCTGGTTTACTGGATTACGTTTGACTCCAAAGCGCTCTCAGTGAACACTGCAGTTAACTCACAAATACTGACTTAGTGCTACCTGCCCACTAGAGAAAGTAAACTAATGTGGTAAAGAAATGCAGCACCAGTATCAAGGCATTTTTAAACATCCCTTCCTACCAGGGATGGTATTCATTAGGTTGCTTGATAGATGTTGGTGTAGCCTCACGCTGAGATGAGCAATGGAGATCTGGTAAACTCACTTCTTTCTAATGCCACACCCACAGATTTTTGTCATTTTCTAACTTGTAGTCTTCAGTAACATCACCTGAAGACATTCAGCAGACTTCACATAGTTTTTACTTTTTCCACATGTCAACACATCTTCAATCGGATTAGCTGGACTGGCAACCATTTCACACTATAGTCATTTGATTCAGTTTTATCATCAGAAAAGGAGTAAAATAAATGACCAAAGCAGTTGGTATTATACAGCAGTTGTAGTTGGTGCAGGATTTTGCTCACCTCTGTGGACAGCCCACATTATGCAAAACGCAGAGCCACCAATCTCATCAAAGGGTTTCTGGCGTGTGATGACCTCCCACAGGATGATGCCCCAACTGAACACGTCACACTTTTCACTGTAGTTACTGCCTAAGGGATAATTACATAGTTATAATTATTGTACTCAGGAGCTGAAATTCACAACTATCTAAGTGCAGGTAAAAATGAAGCGCCTATTTTAATTAATTTAATTGCCAACTATTTCGATAAGCGATTAATTGAGTAGTTTGTTAAAGAAAATATGTCCAAATTCAATTTCAGCTTCTCAAATGTAAATATTTTCTGGGTTCTTTTGTCCTTTATGGTAGTAAACTGAATATCTTTGAGTTGTGGACAAAGAACGAAATCTGAGGACGTCACCTTGGGCTTTGGGAAACGCTGATCAACATTTTAAAGACCAAACAACTAATCAATTAATGGTGAAAATTATCGACAGACTAAACAATAATGAAGATAATTGTTATTTGCCGGCGTAATTTTAACACCCCGTCACAATGTGTGCAACTGCACTAAGGGTGTATCCAACTGTTACAGTATGTGCAAAGGAAATGAGTGAAGCAAAATTAAAATGGGGGTGTAGTAATTAATCAGTGTCTTGTAAGCTTGTTGCAACACTGGTCTCATGTTGTGAGTAAAAGGAAGTTTTTCCTTGCCTCTGTCTCCTAGTGCTGCTCTTGGTGGGAACTGTTGGGCTTCTGTAAATAGCATCATAGAGTACGGTCTAGACCTGCTCTTTTATGAAAAGCGCTGTGAGATAACTGTTGTTGTGATTTGGCGCTATATAAATAAAATTGAATTGAATTGAATGTTGTCCCATGCACATAGGCTTAACCAAAATGCGAGAATGAGCTACACGAGTGCAGTTTCAGACTCTACAGCACAAGAATGTACAGTAAAATAATGTAACATGTGCATTTGTTTGCAGGTTGCCTTTGGTTTGAATGAATTTGGTTTTGTTAACATTTATATCAGTTATATTGCTGTCCACAGATTTAGTTTGTAGATTTATTGATAACTGTGACTTTTACTAATACTAAGTAATAAACTAATAATCTGGTTTATTAAAAACATTTAACTCCTGATCCTTGATGTGAAGTGAGGTACAACCTTTTGAGAGTGAATCCAATCAAAACTGAGTCTAGCTGTGATGCTGGAATTGTCATAATTACAAAATGAAGATTGAGGCAAACAGATATTTACCTAATATTAAACACAGACTTAACCAACTCTTGGTTAGAACTCCCAAATGAGAAGTAGTGTTTGTAGCTCACCTTCAAACACCTCTGGTGCCATCCAAGCTGCACTGCCTTTATTGTTGGTCATGTAGGTCTGAATATCACACGCTGTTCCAAAGTCGCATATCTTCAGCACAGTGCCACCAGCCACGAGGAGCAGACTGAAACACAACGGTAGACAGGAATTACTGATTTAACAAAATATGTTACACACTATAGTTATATAGAAGAATATATTTGTGAATGAAAGGTATGAATATTTTTTGCAACAAATTCATTATCAATTATAAAATCGTCATGTTACATACAAATACACATACATTTTTCCTTTAACTACCGTTCACCTTATGCCTCGAAGAACTCCCCTCCGAGGTTGTGCACGGCACAGTTTAAGGTCCCAGGCATGGTGGTATATACTTAATAAGTAAATCAACAGAATAAAATAAAAAGTACATACAACAAAGCCTCCTTCTAGCATTCAGCCATTCGTCATTGGCCTTGGGAGAGCATTCCAGAATACACTGGATATTCCAGGTCCCACATAGTCCAGGAATGGAGTGCAAATATGATAAAATACACCAAATGTACCAATACTTCAAATATTCCATAAGAAAAAGGTGGAATATTACTTTATGCCACGCTGACATAGTTGGTAGCTTATTTGTAGTCCACTTTATTAATATACTTTTCTGTGCAGTGTAACATAGTCAAAACGTTTTGCTTTAGATTCCCTGTGCCCAGTTGTTCAAAAAATTTTATCTGGATCAGAATGATGCGGATTAAGAAATCCCATGTTTTGCTATCCAGGGCCACATAATCCATCTTACTTTTGTGCTGGATTTTGTGGGTGTGACATTCTAACGGAAACTGGCTCCAGACCCAAATCTTTATTGATAACCAAATATATCTTTGAAACTGACTTAGCCCAGTAACCCTGAAAATGCACACCGCTCCATATAGGGTGTGTATAACTACCAACCTCCCAACAGGGCTGACTTCTGAAGGTGGTGCACCAACCTGAACTGCAGTTCCTTGAAAGGTTTGAAATACGCAACAGTCTTCCACAAACAAAATCAAAAGTTTGACAGCACATACAGGAAGATTGTCAATACAGTGTTGTGCATGAACACACAAAGAGTGCAACAAAACATGCTCATGTTGTTGTCAATTATTCCCCTTTTTACTGGGTACCCTTGGAACCCCCTCATGGACCCCTAGAGGTCGCCAGACCCCACTCTGAGAACCACTGAGTTATTAGTGCAGTCATACATATACATTATGTGACAAAAATACTGCAACTATGTCTTACTTTGGTGGTTTGAGGTCCCGGTGAATTAAGGCCTTTGGCTTCATAGCATGCAGATAGGCAACTCCCTGGGCACACTGCAGACACCAGCTCATGGCATGGGATGCTGTGTAGTGGGCCTGTGGGTCTGCACTGTGTAGGACTTTATGACAAGCAAAAACAGAAGCAAAGAATGAGAAAGATGAGAAGAGACAATATATGAACACACACAGGGCGCTGTCATTCTGTCATGTTATTGCAAATCTCAAATCCGCTTTGTAATTGTACTGTAATGAGTGTAAATGGCATCATAAGTGTGGTATTTCATTGCATATTTCAACCAATGTGTTTATATTTTTTTTATTTAGCTGACACTTTTTTTTTTTTCCTGCTAGAAGTTCTGAGCAGCAGCTCTTGGATTCTTTTAAATCACTGGGACTGTCAGATAAAGTAGGCTCTTGTCATACTTTAAACACTTTTATGGTCTTAGTGATACGCGAGTGCGGCCTATCAATAGCACTAGCCTGTACTGCAGTGAAATTAAGATTGTGAGTGATTATAAAATCATTGATTAAAAATGTTTTTCCTGCCAAAGACCTAACATTTAACAAAGCTAATTTTAGTGTGTTAAAAACATTATCTGGCCCACTTTTTTCGACAGGCTGCGGCTGACGAGGAATTAATGCTAGATTTGCAGGATATGTTGAGTGCTTCCTGTTTCTTAACACATTCACCATGCTTTTTCTGTTACCTGTCAAGACAGGGATGGAGAAGACTACCAGCAGCGTCGCAGTGGCAATCGAACACGGGTTATTCCTGATATGTTACATATACACACACACTGTGGCGCTACTTGTTGGCATCGGATGCACGATACATAACTTCCAAGAGGTTCTCAATTGGATTCAGGTCTGAGGAACGTGAGGGCCAGTCAATGGCATCAGTGCCTTCGTCATCCAGGAACTGCCTACACCCTCTGGCCACATGTGGGGCAGGCATTGTCCTGCACCAGGAGGAACCCAGAACCCACTGCACCAGTGTAAGGTCCGACTATGGCTCTGATGATTTCATCACAATACCTAACAGCAGCCAGGGTACCGTTGGCTAACACATGCAGGTCTGTGCAACACTTCAATGATATTACTCCCCAGACCATCGATGACTCACCGCCAAACCGTCATGCTGGATGATGTTACCTGAAGCCCAGGGCAGGTACTAGCTAGCACTAACCACCTTTACAACAGGCAGACTTTTCTTGGTCTTGAGAAGCTGCAGCATTTATTAACTGACACACTGGAACCTACACAAACACATTAAGCACTGCCCTATTCCTTAAAGGAGCTGCGCTGCTCTTAAAACAACACCTTTCACTAGAGGTCCAATGAAGAATGAGTAGAGGGAGCTATCCACCAGCTGAGAATCATGTGTGCCAGTGAAAATCATTAATAGTCAACTGATTTTAATGATAGTGTGATATTTTAGTAATGGTGCTCATAATTCAACAGCGGCGGTGTAGGGGAAACATTTTGTGTGTGTGTATAATCTTTTTTGTAAAACAAATATTCTTTCTGTGGTGTGACAAAATTGCCACTAAAATAAAAAAAAATAACACAGTGATTGTGAGACTAATTCCATTAATAAGAATTACTACTTTATGTTCATGATCGTGACACCCAGTCAATGTGAATCCACTAGAAGATTTTACAAACATAATATGACTTACGGTTATATAAAGAACCACATTCTGCATACTCCATGACGAGACAGACCTGAGAACACAAAGCATGTGACCTTAACAGTGAAAGCATGACAGTGAGGCAGGTCATTTATAACTTCCTCTAAATCTAGCTACATTTACTGTTCAGCCACCTGCGACTACCTGACAAGAATGAATTTTTTTTTTTTTTTTTTTTTTTTTTTACACACACACACACACACACACACACACACACACACACACACACACACACACACACACACTGAACAAAATTATGAATTATTGTTCACATATCTGTCAAAATCTGTGTTAGTGAGCACTTCTCCTTTGCCGAGATAATCCATTCACCTCACAGGTGTGGCATATCAAGATGCTGATCAGACAGCATGGGGACTGCACAATATTTGAGAGAAATGGGCTTTTTGTGTACATAGAGAAAGTCTTAGATCTTTCAGTTCAGCTCATGATGAATGGGGGCAAAAACAAAAGTGTTACATTTATAATTTTGTTCAGTGTGTATTGTAACAGCAGAAGGATGAATGCCTAAAAAGATCTGGCAATGACATGAGTGAGTGAGAATCTGATGGAGGAGAGATAACAGAAGTCCACTGTGTGTGTGAGAGAGAGAAAAACAACACTTGCAACATTGTTTAACGTCTTCTGTTTAACTAACATTTATACCAATAAAGCACATTGAAATGAACTGAAAAGAGATAGCGTTGAGTTTACATAAAATAGCAAGTTATTAATACCAAAACTGTTTTTATCTTTATTTCAGCTAGGCTAGGAGACCCAAGTGCAGGACTAAGGGGCGTGTTAGACAAAAGAGGATTATTTATTGCAGGGTTGTAGGGATTGTATCTTGAGCTGGAAAAGAGCGAGGCAGAGTGGAAAAACAGATGCATGCAGAATCGGGTTGGTGGCTGCTGTGCAGAGCAGGGGGAGGATCGTAGCCGAGAGTCCAGAGTATTAGAGGCTTAGCTGAGCAGGTCCAGAGCAGAAGCCTGGGAATAGTTTAGCTGGGTGGAGGTCTAGAAAGAGCAGACAAGATGAGCGCTATTTGCGGTAGTGGAGCTAAAACAAGTTATTATGCAAAATTCACTTTCACCTAATATAATTATTTAAATGTGTTCATTATATTGTTGTTTGTTTGTCGTAGCCGACAGTTTACTGATTAACTTAAAAATGCAGGCTATTTGACTGTTTTGATCTGTAATGAAATTAAGCAATAGTATAGCAACACAGGAAAACCTGCATGGCGAAAATGCCTATCGCACCCCCAATGGCGTCATCAGGCCAGCTTTGCCCCCTTGATGCTCATGGTCTGCAGGAAGCGCTGGGTGGATGATCCCACAAAGCCTCTGCAGCCAACCTCAGGAAAGGTGGCTGCCCTCCACCCAGCTTCTCTGCACTCAGCTGTCAGCTCTGAGTACTTATCCTTCTTCCATTTGAAGGCTACCTCTATTCCTGCCCCCCATGGGACTTTTAGTTCTGCTAAATATCTCCAAACATCGTGTGGCATTCGGATTAGCTCATGAACAGTGAGTAGCAAGTTGCATGGAATGGGTTTCCATGGTCGAGCAGCTGCTTCCAAGTCTTACATCCCCAAGTGCAACGCAAAGCGTCGGATGCAGTGGTGTAAAGCACGCCGCCACTAGAGCAGTGGAGACATGTTCTCGCAATCCGATGGATGAGTCTGGGTTTGGCGGTTGCCAGGAGAACGGTTCATGCCTGACTGCTCTTTCCTCTCCTTCCGGATGGCTGATCGTGGCGATTGTTCCCCACCCAAGGCCGGATTTCCCTGCCTGTGTCCTGCCAACGATCTCCAGGTGCTTGAAACAGCTGACAACCTGATCAACTGCCTGCTCAGGGCTCCACTAATAACCTGTTCGAACTGGGACCTGGCTGTTCTGTCCAAGCTGGTCCCACCAGTCCCTATAACTATAGGACGAGTCTCGTCTTCTCCTGCTTGAAACACAGACTGATGGACTTCATTGGCATACGCGTAGGAGCTATTATACACGGGGGGGACTTGTTGGTGGTTTACTATGACTAGTTAATCAATTCTCTCCACGTCAGACATAAGTTAACGGTTGAAACGCAGACAAAAATAGAAAACATGCAACAAAATGCAAAGGTGATGCTGAAAAGTTGAGGGAGGAAAAAAAAAAAGTTGCTTGAGGCAGGTGCAACAAAATGCCTCATTGCAGACTTTTCTTTTGTGCTGCTGTTACTTACAGCCTACCTGAAGACAGTAGTGAGGACGCCTTCATCAGTGGGGGTAGTAACTTGTTACAAGTAACGCAAATTTGTAAAATAAATAAAATAAAAAAGTCGTTGGCAACTTATCGCATTCCTTTTTCATAACTGTACTTTTACTCTTAACTTAAGTATTTTCTTTGGGCCAGTAATCTACTTTAATTTCACTACATGTTTCATTCATACCGTAATAACTTAACTAGGGCTGTCCCCGACTAAGGATTTACATCGTCAAGTCCTGCTTATAGTCGACTGATAGTCGAATCATGTGTTTTTTTGTGCGACGCATGCACGTCGCGGCTCCTCGTGGGTCAATTACAAGTAGGTGGCTGTTTAAAAACGATATAATATTCTTTGTGTGGTTCATCAACAGTGATAAATTATCCGAAAGTCCCACAAGGTGCGGACAACTCGGCACCAGTGAAGCTGGGGTTCGGTCTCTTCAGCATGTGTTCCTCTTTCACCACACACACACACACACACACACACACACATGCGCAGTGACGACCCAGGGTTAGGGTTATAAATTTTGGATTTATTCACGCACTTCAAAAACATTTATTGAAAGTTTTATTCTTTTTACATATTTAGTTACAACATTAAACGTTGAAATGTATATTGTAACAGACGTTGAGCACCCCCATATCACCAAAATGGCATGATCCTTGTTTCACTGCGAAGCTTCGACTGTGAGATTGACAGTCAAAACAGGCTCCGCCCATTGAAGCATCAATTCTTTTCTCTTTTTGCTTCATTAACCGAAATCAGCTGTCATCCAGGCTGTGTCCGCGCAGTCACGCAAAAGAGCTTTGATCTCGGGCGTTTGTCACAGTCACAGAGCTCGGCAGATGCAAACATTTAGAAAATCAATACCTTTTCAGTTTAAGGCTTATTGTTCTACTAATTCAACTGAAATCCAGGGAGCGCTCACCATGGCACTGTGGCCTGCTGGAAAGCAGCTTGCGTCTTTCACAAGCCGGCAAGTGAAATACTTTCATTTTCCATTAACGGCGCATTTAAAGCGTATTTAGTCTCTACAGAACAAATGTAGACAACAGACTGTAACATTTAAGTCAGATGATCACTGGATTGATTCTGATATATTGACAGTATCCTCTCGTTGCGCAGAGCACCGTTTCTGATGGAAATAAGTCTTACTTTTCGCTAATTCACACTGGTTACTATTTGTTTTATAGCGATGTCCGACGGTGAAACTAATCTTGGCTTTCACTCAGCAGCTACCAGCTGTTATTTATTCATCAACTTTTTGAGATGCACAGAGAGAGACAATACGGTGGATAAAACAGTCCTGTTGGGTTTTACGCACAACGTACAGCTTCCTCTATATGTGGGTTTAACCTGCTTCAACAACGAGTTGCTCCCGTGTTACTGCCACAATAATTCTTTGTGTTGTAAAGATTATGTTTATTGATGCTTTAGGAATAATCAGATTGTATTGGCTGCCTGTGCTATTGCAAGTGGTTTGGTTGGCTACATATCCTTAATAAAATATACAGGCAACAAAAGCAGACAGCAAGCGTGATATTTTATATTACTTTTATCAACAAGTTCATGTAGATTTAAAAAGAAAAACAACTGTATTAAACAGAAACAGCTAAATTACAGATAATCAACAAGAAAAGCAAACTGCATTCCCTAGAAATAACCATTTTGCACAGTGGCTGTTTTTTAACCTGATGCACAGCAGATGAAATAGATTATTAAATATATTATTCTCACCCAGCTCACTGTGCCAGCCTCCACCTGTCAGTGGATCACAAACTTCCTGACTGACAGGAGTCAGCAGGTGAGGCTGGAGAACATCACATCCAGCACCCGGACTATTAGCACTGGTGCTCCCCAGGGGTGTGTGCTCTCCCCACTGCTCTTCTCCCTCTACACCAACGACTGCACCTCAGGAGACCTCAGGAGACCCATCTGTTGACGCTGACGACACAACGGTCATTGGCCTCATCCGGGACGGTGAGTCAGCCTACAGACGGGAGGTTGATCAGCTGGCTCTCTGGTGCGGTCAGAACAAGCTGGAGCTTAAGGCCCGTGTCCACCAAAGCGTTTTTTGCCAGCAGAAAACGCCCAGCAGGGAGCACAATCGAGTGTTTTTGAGGCGCAGCGTTTTTACCTCCTGCTTTGGTTGCTATGATACATAAAATCCGTGGTTGCATGTACTTCTACCTGACTTTACTGGATGTAAAAATGTCAACACAGAGTAGAGTACTTGCTCTGGCTCTTGCTCTGTATGAAGAGAAGGCTGAAGCAGGTAGAGAGAGAGGACGGACTGGTCGTATGTGGGTTTATGATTTTGTGGGCGAGGAAACATCTTGACATCAATGCTATGGTGGGCATTTGTCCCGCCCCTCCTGTACTGTGATTGGACAGCTGGGTAAAAAGTAACAGTGACGAGCGCAGCGTTTTTCCCAAAGTTGAACATTTTTCAACTCTCGGCAACCGCAAAAAAAACGCTCAGCACCCAGCGTGGAAAAGACGCTCAGCGCCTCGTCACGCTCCTGCCGTTTTTACCAGAATGCGGCGCTCCCATTGCAGTGAATTATAAAAAGACACTGGCGTCAGAAAATAACGCTTTGGTGGACATGGGCCCTTACACGCTCAAAACTGTTAAGATGACCGTGGGCTTCAGGAAGAGCCCCCCCATCACCATACTCAACAGCCCTGTGTCTGCTGTGGAAACCTTCTGGTTTCTGGGATCCACTATATCCCAGGACCTGAAGTGGGAGCCCCACACTGACACCATCACCAAGAAGGCCCAACAGAGGATTTACTTTTTGCGCCAGCTCAGGAAGCTCAACCTGCCTAAGGAGCTGCTGATCCACTTCTACACACCCATCATCCAGTCTGTCCTCTGCATGTCCATCACTTTCTGGTGAGTTGGCCTCCAGTTTGTTGTGCTAACCTCAGCACCAGTGCCCTGAGCCTTGTCCGCATCTCTGGCCTTCTGAACTTCAGACACTTGCCCAGGAGACCGGCTCATGTTAGCTAATTAACGTTAGTAGCACGGTGCGAGATATTTTATGAACCGCAAACACTCCACAGTCCAAAGCGTAAAGCTAAACACTGATGTAAACAGTACCTGTAATGCTGTATAACATTAACAAGTCACATTAAACGGAGTAATTTGTAAAGTCACACAAAAAATATTTATTTATGACATTATAGTATTTATTTAATCCTACGAAAGGACAAGAAAATATTTTAAAACTTTTAAACAAAATGTAATACTTTGTAATCAAAATTTAATACTTTTAAGGCCTTATTTTTAGAATATTAAATTTAAAACTTTTTTAATACTTTTAAGACCCTACAGGTACCCTGTTAAAATAATTTATTTTAGTCTGCCCATGGGTAATATAGAGACACTGTTTCTAAATTCCCCAAATATCTGGTGTGATGCTGAGTGTGTTTACTGAGGTGAGAAGTAGCTTCATTTTCTAATAGACTTCTATATAATCGCACTTCTTTTTGCAACCAGTACAGTCGCCCATGCTGGCCAATAGAAAGAATGAAGTTACTTCTGCATTGGTTTCATTTTTCAGACCCGGAGGTTCTGTCCACATCTTTTATACAGTTTGTGATCCTCACTTACCTCTCGGACTTCTAACCTTCTAACCTTGCTGTCAAGTACAGGGACAAACATTTCAATGGATATATAGATTTATGTTAAAATAAATGATACATTTCATGTTAAGACTCCTGCAGACTACACTACTTTCAGTGTCGGCCGATGGCCGTGCTGTTCAGACTACACAACTTGTCGTCTTGTGACGGGAGTCTTGAAGTCGTTGTGGCGTTCACACTACTGATCGGTGACAGGGGGTCACACACTACAGGAGCTCTGTCACCCGACGCTGGTCTCCAAACCACGTTTTGTCAAGAAAACACACGTGAAACGGGAAATGACGCAAACCTACACGTGAAACAGCTGTTTGTTATTATAAAAGATAGCAATTATAAAGACAAAGAATAAGGGTGAAAGGATGGATTAGCACACGCAGGTAGCAGGGATTGTATGAGCTCTGTAATTCATTCATGAGATGGTTTGTCCTTTTCCTTACACATCATAAGAGAAGGGCACAGATATGTTTGACAATAAACAAACTATTAGAATCACAGTGTGTATACTTACTGGGTTGTCACAAGAGCCATACAGCTTAACAATGTTGGGATGATTCACCCGGGAAAGCTGGCGAAGCTGTTCACAAAAAAACAAAACGTGAATACATTAAACCATATATTATTCACTCTGTCTGTTTTACATCGGAGGATATGATGTACATCTGTCGCCGCGCAGACAGCACTACCAGTGCAACAACCAATCTATTGCACATGTGTGGATCCGCCAGCTGACTGCAGAAGGTAGTCCGCGTCCGCAGGGTTCGGATCGGTCCGCGTGCGCTCCCGAGTATCAGGGACACGATGGTGGACAGTGTCACAGATGGGAAATGAACCTGCGCCATTGTCTGAATGTGTGTGAATGTTAGTTTCTGTTTGGCTCTGTGAATGAATGGTGAATGCAGATGTAGTGTAAAAGCTCTTTGAGTGGTCCAAAAGTCTAGAAAGGCGCTATTACAAATATGGAGCATTTACTCTAATAAAATAATCATTTTTTCATAATAGCAATGTACTGGATATGGCAATATAGTAAAAGTTCCTAGAAAATCTATTGAGAAAAAATTAACTGTTGTCATGACTGATTAAATAACCAGATAAGCATGTCATGTTTTGGTTAATTCAGCAACACATTTCATATTGATGCAAAAATAATATAAAAATCCCTTATTGCCATCAATCAGTCCTGCTCGCTGATTTAAAGCAACGTTATGTAAGATTATTTTTTTGGTGCGATTTGGTGTCCCTCCCATTTCAGAGAGTAATTCACTGCTGTCGTAAATAAAGAAAGCTGTACATGTGCATTTGTTAAGATTATATTATTTATAATCATAAACTAAAAAGTAGACAACTTTGTGTGTTATCTGGTAAGTTTGCTAACATCAACTCCAGATTTATAGCCAGCAGCTCATGTTAAACCTTTGTCTGTGAAATCTCTGACTGATTTTGCTCGAGTCGACAACTTTGCGAACACAGCAAAAACATCATGCAAGAGCGACAACACAAGACACAGCAGTATTACTAACTAGTCCAACAGAAAGTAGGCCAGCTCGGCATCTGTCCAGCATCCTTTTAGCTCTTTTAGTTCATGCCAACGAGTAAAAGCCAGTCCAATATTTACTCTTCTCCAGTCATTCTCGCTTTGAACAGTTGCGCCACGCCAATTGTTTAGACGTTTTTTGATAAGTAGGCTGTCATATCACAAACTCTAGATATACAGTGCATCCGGAAAGTATTCACAGCGCTTCACTAACAGCATTATTCAAAAAAAATTTATGAAAACTTTTTTTCTTAAAATCCAGTTTCCCCTTATCATCCTTGAGATGCAACTTGATTGAGTCCACCTGTGGCAACTTCAGTTTACTGGACATGATTTGCAGTGTTTCCCTTACGATGGAGTTGTAGCAGCGGAGGTGAAGCGAAAACAAAAATTGCACGTGTAGTGCGTAATATGTCTGAATATAAAACTCCAACACGATCCACATTACAATAGCTTAAAATATCAGTGTTTTCCATAGTTTTATGTGAGCTTAGATAGATGTTTTGGTGGTAGTCGTGGTAGTCAATCATCACATTGGGCCATTATTTTACATTGATTTTACATTTATGGCACAGCATGTTTTGGGCATCACCCCCTAAAACCCTGTTAATATGACCTCAGAATCATTATAGATACGACTGTTCATGTTTGCCTTTTGTGTCTTCATTTTACAGCTTCTGACATTTATCTGTAGACATTAATATAAAAATTAGGCAACACGAGAAACCAGCTCCCTTCTGAGGTGCATTTTTTTTGCACATTAAAATCAAAAAAAGAAACATCTCATTAACTTAAAAGGACTAGTTTGTATCCCTAATTTGCATTAAGTTACTGACCTCAATTCCTCCAGTCACCACCATCCTTTTTCCTAACAACCGCTTTTTCAGACTCATCTGAAAAATAATTTAGCATGTACCTTTCTGAAGGCTACAGGACAGAGCTGTAGACTACACCAGTTTATTCTATGTTTGTACCTGATGATCTCAACATTGGACTATTAGGTAGTGATAAAATACAGCTACCAGTTACTTTCTATAAATTTAGCTACTGTTAAGTTACATAGCAGCTAAAGAGACATAGCCTACTGTATAAGCTTTACTGCTCAGCTGCGCAGTCGGAAGAGGAGGGGAGATGTTAGCTAGTGCAAACTTTCACTTTCCCAGCAGTTGGAGAAACCACAGACAGACTTATCTTGGTCTTGAGAAGCTAACACACACACACACAGCGGACACAGCAGGCTACATTTACTGCCAGAATATTTTACTCCGCTCGCGTTCAACGTCACTTTCTGCCACTCAGACAAACAAACACTTGCTACGCACATACCGATTCAGAGTTATCGTTGCTGTTATAACAATTCTATGAGTATAGGCGCAGCCCTCTAAGGCCGTCGCTACTGGGTTTACCCCTTCACGCGTCTGCGTGGCACTAATAAAGTCTACGCCCTCCCACAACGTGGGGCTATATACACACACAACGGATAGACCCAGCCATCGGCTCCCATAGTGCCTTTTCTTCAGCACTGAGAACCAAGGCCCAGTGAGGCCCACTGCTTAGAGGGCTGAAGGGGGGAAGGTGAACTGCAGCCTGTGTCCGCGGCAGACCAAGCTGTCCATCCACCTGTCCATGGAACAGGAGACGGGCCACTCCGGGTGGCGCACTGAGAGTGGTCAAGCCTGCTGATGAGGTGCCCTGGTGGCCATGAAGTGTAGCCACTCCGCTGCCCCTGCCGCTGTCGCAGGTGGGGGAAAGCCACCTGCGACCCATGGGGGGCCAACTCCAAAAGGGCCGGGGCGTCGGCCACGGGGAGGCTGGGCCCAGCCGACGTGACGCCTGATGGTCTCTGCCTCCTGGGCGGTGGACTGCATCGTGTCAACCAGTGTCCGGAAATGAGGACCGAAGAGCCCGTCCGGGCTAACCGGAGCTTCGACCAGATCCTTCCTGACAGCCTCGGGGATGGCGGACTGCAGGAGCCACAGGATATGGTGAATCTGTGTCAGCCAGACACGTATCCGGGCAGCGGTGATGGTCGCAGCAGCGCACTCTTGCTGATTTCCTCCTTTTCTTCCGCCGTCATGGTGGTGGAGTTAGCTGCTAGCGAAGGCTGAGTTCTGGAAAGCGCATTGGTAGGTTCTGTCGGCGAGACGGGCCACCCATTGCGGCCCAGGAGAGGCCAGAAGGGGACGCGTGCGGTCACCACCTGAGCTGACTTCACACTGAAGAAAGCCGTGAGGGTGGGCTCCAGCAGGGGGACCGGACTGAAACCTTGGTTCGTGAAGCCTTCCACCTCGGTGATGGGAATGTAGGTGGAAACAGGAGCCCACAGAGTCTTCGGGTCCGAGGTGGCACCTTCTTGGTACCGCCGAATGGGAGGGAAGCGCAGCCATCTAGCCGGCTGGCTGAGAGCGAGAACACCGGCAATCTCATCCAGAGGAGAGAGCTCTTAGGCCGGGGGAACAGACAGCTGACAGTGGGCTGCCGCCCTCTGGATGATGGCAGGAAGTTCGCTGATGAGGCCATCGGTAGAAGGCAGGGAAGTAGAGGCCAACAGCAGAACGGAAAACTCGCCGGAGAAGGCTACCTCGGGGTCTGTGTCCCCCGTTTCGAGATCGGCAATCGCTGGGGGCAGGGAGAACGGGGAGCCGCTGGGAGACCCGTGGATGGAAGAGGAGGAACCGGCAACAGCAGGCTGAGGGCTTCGTCCAAGGAGTGAGTAAGCTTCCACACCTCCTCCTGCTGAATGGTGAAATTATCCGCCTGACACTGCTGCTCAACGGCGGTCACCATTCAGCAGCGGCGCAACGCTGAATGCATATAGGGGAAACACTGATTTGGAAAGGCACACACCTATCTATATAAAGTCCCACAGTTAATAGTGCATGTCAGAGCACAAACCAAGTAATGAACTCTAAGGAATTGATGGTCACTGACAGTGCTCCAGCGAGTCTGTGTGGAGAGAGGAGAACCTTCTGGAAGAACAACTATCTCTGCAGCACTCCACCAATCAGGCCTGTATGGAAGAGTGGCCAGGTGGAAGCTACTCCTCAGTAAAAGTTACATGACAGCCTCCCTAGAGTTTGCCAATAGGCACCTGAAGGACTCTCCGACCATGAGAGACAAAATTCTTTGGTCTGATGAAACAAAGATTGAACTTTTTGGCCTGAATGGCAAGCGTCATGCCTGGAGGAAACCAGGCACGTGGCGGCAGCATCATGCTGTGGGCTTGTTTTTCAGTGGCAGGAACTGGGAGACTAGTCAGGATCGAGGAAAAGATCAATGCAGCAATGTACAAAGGCATCCTTGATGAAAACCTGCTTTAGAGAACTCTGACCTCAAACTGAGGCAAAGGTTCATCTCCCAGCAGGACAATGACCCTAAGCACACAGCCCAGATGACACAGGAGTTGCTACGGGGCAACTCTGTGAATGTCCTTGAGGGGCCCAGCCAGAGCCCAGACTTCAACCCGATTCAACCTCTCTAGAGAGATCTGAAAATGGCTGTGCACTGACCCCCATCCAACCTGATGTAGCTTGAGAGGTCCTGCAAAGAAGACTGTGAGAAACTGCCCAAAAATAGGTGTGCCAAGCTTGTAGCATCAAACTCAAAAAGAGTGTGAATACTTTTATGTGCTTTTTTTGTTTTTTATATTTAATAAATTTGCAAAGATTTCACACATTTCAATTCAAACAACTTATTCATCCCAGTAGGGCAATTCAATTTTAGCATCTCTACGGGAGAGTCACGGTGTTGATCTGTTCTTTTGCCCTCCAGGTCACCGCACATGAATTCTTGTCTTTCAAAGACAATCCTTAAAACGAGCAGATAAAAGAAAATGTTAAAAGACTTTCAATAAATGAATAATAAAAGTTACATAAGATACTCTGGGAAACAAAAGAATTTAGCTTCCACATCAAGTGGATTCTTTGTTGTCCCCACTTAGCGATTGACTCTGTGTTTTTGTCAAACTTGAGGTGGGAGTCAAACATGGTTCCTAAGTACTTATACATCGCTACAATTTCAACATTTTCTCCATGAATGATGCTGACTTCTGGGTTAAAACAGTTCGTCCTAAAATCAATGATTAACTCCTTAGTGACACATTAAAGGTCCAGGTACAGGCAAGTCGCTCAATTAAAATGAGGCTGCATCTTGTTAAAAGCTGAAGAAAAATCAGCAAATAAAAGTCTTGCATGTGATTTGGGTTTTTCAAGGTGCTTGTATAATCTGTCTAAAATAAAAATCTTAAGAGTCATCCACAAATTTCCCAGCTTGATAAGCAAATCGTAGTTAATCTAGTTTGCCATCGATTAGGGAGACAATTTCATGTTACAGTATTTTCTCGAAATTTGGTCTGGTCTGAATTCGCTCAATTCTCTTGTATTATTGGATTTAGGGACAGGTATTATAGTTGATGTTTTCCATATGGCAGGAATGTGACCACACTCGATACACATCTGAAAAGACCATCTCGCTGAGATGGTCCGCAGTGACGCAAAGTGCGTCCAGAGATGGAGTCACGGCCAGCAGCTTTACGCAGGTTTACTTTCTTGAAAAGATTTGTGACATTTCCTTGTGTTATCACTAGATCATTCTGTGGAACCAAAGATTCCCGCGCCTTAGAGATATTATTCACAAAGTCACAAACAGTATCTGTGAGTTCATTCATATCATCAAAACCATCATAAAACATTGCCAGTCTGTACACTCCAAGCATGCATGGAGAGAGGAGATGCTGGCCAGATTTTCACTGTCCTTTCCTCCCGCTACAGGCACCTGAAGAAAAGTTTGTATACAGGCATGACTGTTATTTGGATCATCTGCTGATGATCTCTTTTTGTTGTTGTTTTTTAACTTGTTCAATAAAGAGTAAAAAAAAAAAAAAAAAAAAGATAGGCACTGCTGTGGTAAGAAGCACCAAAAGAAGGCATAGGCAAAGATTTGTTAGCCCCGCTTACTGAGCCATAGCATGAATCCAGCATAGTGTTCTTCTGTGAGGTAGAACAAGTCACAGTCAAGTCTGTTTTAGATTGCAATGATTAAAATCTCCAAGGATAACCTTAGGGGCCTATGGACAGATAGCGTCCAGTTTATGCGTGACGTCAGCAATCAGCTGGGTAGCAGCTGTGGCGTTGGATCATGGGTAAATGTACACTAATGTGTAAAAGAGCTGTTGAAATTCATGAGGCAGATAAAAGGGGCGGAGAGTAATAGTCAATAATTCCTCATCTGTGGTACATATCTTCTCTGTGATCACAACAGGGTTACAGTACCTTTTGTTCACGCAGGAGCATATGCCTCCTCCTGGGTTTTTGCCGGTGATCTCCGGTGACCGGTCCATACAAATAAGGCTTCCAAACCCAGTTGAGTTCAGGTTCGAGTCCAGGTCTGCATCACCGAGCCATGTTTCGGTGAAGGCAAGAAGACAAGTGTCTTTTACGTCCCCTTTAAACTTGGCGTATGTTTACAGCTCATCTATCTTGTGTCTGACAGACTGTATGTTTGACAGCAGGACTGAAGAAAGTGGCGGTAGACTGCGGTGGTTGTCAAGCCCAAGAGTCTTAAGTCTCCGGCGTAAACCACCTCTTCTTCCACGTTTCCAATGAGTTGACGTCTTAGTCGACCTGCAAAGCTCTATCAGTATGCCTGTTCGTACGGTTCCAGCTGCAGATGTCCATAAGGACAGGAGAAGCTCAAGGCTAACTCTCCCGTATACGCCATGTCCTGCTACGGCGGCATTGACACACAAAAAATTGCAAAAGGCTCCATGTGTAATCCCATAATCTGCATTACTGAAGCACTGACAAGTTCTTTCTTTCATACAAATGCGACATAGTAAAAACAGTTTAAAACACTGTAAAAAACACAGCAACAAAACGACTGGGAGACTACTGGGTCGCATACTGTGAATCGCCCCGATGTCCTAACAAAATTCTTTCATGTTGTCATTATGGGGTATTGTTTGTAGAATTTTGAGGAAGGTATTGAATTTCAACCATTTTGAAATGAGGCTGTACCATAGCAAAATGTGGAAAAAGTGAAGTGCTTTGAATACTTCCCGTATGCACTGTATATTTGATAGTATATAATTAGAGATTGATCGGAGAGGAAGAAGGATGAATGCCAATGAAGTTCTGGCAATAACCTGAGTGAGTGAGATGGGGGAGAGGTAACGAGAGGTACATGAGAGAGAGAAAGAGAGAGAGCTCTGTTCTTTTTTTGTTATAGCATAAGCTAAATAAAACAGCAAGTTATTTACCAAAATGTTGTTTTGGATAAAAGAGGAATATTTATTGTGGAGTTGAAGGGATGGGATAATGAGCTGGGGAGGAGCGAGGCAGAGTGGAAGAATAGATGCGTGCAGAAAAGATATGGTAATGTTGTTCAATATCATTTTACATGGTTCATGCTTAACTCACGTGCCTTCAAGCTTATTAAAGCAGTAATTAACTTGTGTTTTAAACAAATTTAAAGTCCTGACCTTTATTAATAATTTAAATAACTTCCTCTCTGTTAAAATAAATTAATAACTCACATATGGTACATGTAATAACGTCCATTTTCGCCATTGAAATCAAGTTATTCGGTCTGTACGGAACACCGTTAACCCTAATGAACATCCGTACACATGCGGAGGAGGTACTTTTCCCCACTTATCTTAAATACTATTGGTTCAAAAGACATCAATCAAAGAACAAACCGTCCAATAGGTATTCCCCCAGGGAATGAGCATGCTTTCAGGCTGCTTGTCAGGCTCTCAACAACAACAACGTGGTGGTCAGTGGAGTGCAGTGAAGTGCGCTGTGTGAAGTGTACGGAACTTGGTTAGTCTACGTTAGCCTACTAAATGTTCTTCTTCACACTAGTAGTAATATAATTATTTCAATGTGTTCATTATGATGTAGCCTACAGTTTATTTTATTTCACTGTTTTGATCTTTACTGAAATTAAGCAATTGTAAAGTTATTAAATGCAATAACTGCCACACTGCCGTTGTCGTCACTCAATTTAAAGTGCTCCCACACAGCTGAGGTCTTGGGCATTTTGTTTTCCCTTTGATGTGAACTGGAGCAATATGTTCACTGCTGTGGAAGTAGGGCTGCAGCAAACGATGACTTTAGTATTCGAAGCTTCCACAGATTATTTCAACGATTCATCGATGTGTCGTTTAAGAAGTACTTTTGCTTGGCGGCGGTGAGGTTACAACTCATGGGCCAAAAAGGAGAACAACAAACGTATGTGTACATTTTGAGGAAGGCAGCTTACTGTGGCTAGCCTTCATCTCAACAATCAATCATGATTTCAGTTAAATGCTAAAGTTGCTGTTACCTTGTCTGTGGTCCGCTGGCAGAACACCGGTGCTTTCTGTTCAGGTGTCGTCGTGCTGTTGCACGAGGCGACATAAGTTTCGTTTTACGGTGGACGGACGGTAACATTACAGAGTTGTTGTTTTCTTTAGCTTGAAATAATCCCATACTTTGGACACTTTCTTCTTTGTCCCTCGTTTTTTTCTCTCTTCCTCCACTTTGCAAAAAGCGCCATTATACATCGTGTTCACAGCATAAGCGTGATGTGCAACAGTAATAAATGTCCATGCGAAACACTGTGCTGTAAAATTACATGGATTAAACGAAGCATCGATGTAAAGAATTTGTGTCGAAGCATTTTATTAATCGATTTTAGCGATGAATTGTTTCAGCCCTATGTGGAAGGCTCCCAAAACAACCTGAATATTCGAATCCCAAAATGGGCAATCAAATACCTACCAAACAAACTATAATGTTTGAATATTTGGGTCCAGCCCTAAAAAATAACGCATAATGTTGCTTTAAAGTCAGGTGCACAAGTGCACCACAAACAAGTCAACCTACGGAAGCGTATAGGGGACTACTTTCAAATTATCATGATCAATAAGCATGAAAATTAAATCCCACATTAACATTAACTGTTCTCATTTTAATTTTCACATAGTTAGAAAATGGCATTTTAATTTTGACCTAAAAAGACCATGAGAACATGGACATGTAAATGCAATAGACTTGGGGTTCTGTTTTAAATGAAATGTCAAATGCTGTTTCCATTTTCATTTTAATATGGTCCTAGAATGCCCACAGAAGTATGTGATAATGAAAATTGGATGATTGCATTTTCATTTAAATTTTTACCTAAATAACACATACATATGGGGAAAATGATAATATTAGTGCCTGTTTGCGCATGTTCAATACGTACCTGGGAACCTTTTGCATGCACTGGTTTCTCGTTTATGCCTGTTGTCACTATTTATTTATTTGCATCATATCGAATTTATTTTTTATTATAAATAAATTCAGGCATCAATGGGTTAGAGAAATTTAACTTTTGAGAACTTTAGCTTCTTTTTAAAATGGGAAAAATGGTAATGTAGAAAAACATGTTCTTAAATTCCTCAAACTATTCAAAATAAGGTATTATCTGGTTATTGCTAATGACAGTGTTGTTACAAAATCTGACAAACATTGATTAATGACAAAAAAACCAATACCTTGCCTTAGTAAGAACAAACTGTTATTATTATTCTTATTCAAATTTTATATTTTAAGTTAAAGGGCTACACCTTATACCCAGCAGGCTGTGGGAACATTCTACAGTTACCGAAGATAAGGGGATTAATGCTGCTTTCAGAGCAAACGCAAAGCGAGCGTAGGGCACGGTGCGATTACATACAAATTCAAAGCAAAGACACAATTTCCTGTTGCTTTTGGACAAATCAACACCTGCAGTCGGACCAGATTCTGCACAGACAACTGCGTCGTTTACCAGCGGGAGGAGCTCAGAGCTGTTTTCTTTTATTAATTTAACTTTTTAGTTGTAATTATTATGATTAAAACAATGATTTGTCTTCACTCAAGCTTAAGACAGCACAGCTATCTCAAATAAAAGTGCCAGGATATTGTTGGCTGTACATTTCATGCTGCACAGAACAGAACAACAAAAAGGTGTTTACAGTACCTCAACAAGGAAAGCGTTCCTTTCATTCTCACTCTCAATGGTCTTGATTGCTACATCCTTTCCTTTCCATATGGCCTTGAAGACAACTCCAAATGTTCCTCTGCCAACAGCCTGAAGAAAGACAACACGACAATATAAAACCATAGCATAATACTTGGGAGAAGGTAATAAATTACATTTACTCTCATTACTGTAACAAAGTTGTATTTTGGTGTAATTTGAGTATTTTTAAAAATCAGTCATTTTACTTTTACTTAAAAAAAGGAATATAAGAATGTAAAAGAATTTACATGTATTAAGAAAATGACCCCCAACTTCGTCAGGTGCCTCCAACAGCCTGTGGACTGATTTCTATGTAAAGGACCCAGGTTTTTTTTTTTTTTCAGGAAACTCTAAAGGCGGTGATGTTAACGCATGCTCCCAAGTGCCTTCTCTTTCGCGCCCTTACAGCACTAACTTAGAAATAGAGTCAAGTCCAACACAAAGTCGAAGCTAATTTAAATTATATTGTGATATAGTGATATTGTGGTTTTAGCTGGCTAATGTTAGCCTGCTTGCTAACTTGGACAAATGGCTATCTAGCTAACATAGCAAAATAATCAATAGCCTTGAGTGGATAATGTCAGCGAATTCATCCCAGCTCCCAGGGCTGATCTTCCTGGTAGATTGGCTGTCTTGCTATTTGCAGGGTGCTTTGTCGGCCGGCGTTGCAGGACAGCAGGCGCCGGATCCTGGTGTATGTCGTCTAGTGTTTGTCAATTCACTGTTTTAGCCTGTTTTCACTATTCGATGCCCAGAATGATGCTCGCTCACGGACACTGGTGTAATTAATAACAAAGGTTTTCTGGAAGATTCACCTTACATTACATTTTAAGTCGCATCCATTACAAAACCCTACCCTAACCCTGAAAACAGAAGTCACATCAAAAAGTCCCGATAAACTGTGAGAACAAAGAAGAATAAATCATGGTATTTGTCATGGAATTTGATTTCTCCATAACTGCTTACCCCACCTTTAATCACTGATTTAATGCACCACCAGAAAAGCATGCTAGGTGACCCACATCTAACACACTACATGACCAACAAGTGCATGCTGAGTCTAGCTAAAATACTAAATGCAAGGGTTAAGACCAGGACACAAATGTTGCAATCTTACAAGATTCTCTGCACTTCATTTAGAGCAGTTACCCACCCAAAACCCTATAGTGACTGTGTCTGCCCCCCGACCACTTACATCAATTAAATCAAAGGTAAACAGAAGAGGAGCTGTACATAAAAACCTAATAAACATGAACTCCACTGCTGCAAAAGTACAAAAAAATTGGAGAATTAAATTAAACATCACATCTCTGTGTTGTGGTGTTCTGGTCCGTATTCTGAATTTGCATGACTTTTTAAAAAATCAAGTTTAGTTCTTAAAACAGATAGTTATTATTGTTGATGATGATTTATATTAACTATTCATAAACTGACTATCTTAACCACATCCTCGACCTTGTTCTGGCATATCGCATTGAAATTGAACATTTAATAGTCTTTTTACAAAATCACTTTTCATCTGACCACTATTTAATACATTTTACATTCCCATTCCTGGTGTACAGGTCATTAGGCAAAAGGTACACACTAGATGTCTATCTGACAGTGCTGTAGTTAAATTTAAGGAAGTGATTCCATTTGCATTTAATCTGCAATAATAATAATAATCTTTATTTGTAGAGCACTTTCCAAAAACAAGTAAAAAAGTGCTTTAACAAGTGTAAAGACAAAAAGGCAGTACCAGTCTGTCTAACATGATGTTGTGATCAATGGTGTCAAAAGCAGCGCTAAGGTCCAGGAGTACCAGGACTGAGCACATGCCTTCATCAGCAGACATTAAAAGGTCATTGGTGACTTTAAGCAGGGCAGTCTCAGTGCTGTGGTACTTCCTGAAACCAGACTGAAACTTTTCAAATAATTTGTTATTTTCCAGTACAGTGAGCAGCTGTTTGGACACAATTCTTTCTAGAATCTTTGCAATAAAAGGCAGTTTTGAAATTGGTCTAAAATTATGTGGGAGGGAGGGATCTAAACCAGGTTTCTTTAAAAGTGGGTTCACGCAAGCCGTTTTAAAATAATCAGGGACACAACCAGTAGATAGGGAGCTGTTGAAAACAGAGATCAAATGGGGCCCAACAGAATCTATTACTTTCAGTAAAAACTTTGTAGGTATTACAT
>NC_060160.1:29911748-29978195 GCF_021292245.1 Micropterus dolomieu | reverse complement strand
TTATTGGTAAAATAAGATAAAAACAATTCACAGTCATCATTACTTCCAGCTGAGGCACAAGGAGGGGTTGGGTTTACCAGCTGATCCACAGTCTTAAACAGAAACCTGGGATTGTGTTTATGTGTAGTAATGAGTTCAGAAAAATAGTGTGTTCTCGCATCCTTAACCATGTTATTGTAGTTAATTAATAAATCCTTCAGACTGAGGTAATGGACTTGGAGACTGGATTTTTTCCATCTGCGCTCTGCTTCCTGCATTCCCTTTTGAGGCTGCGAATGCTGTCATTTATCCAGGGTTGCTTACTAGCTTTAGACGTAGGCCTAACCTTTAGAGGAGCAGTAATATTTAGTGACGACAAGCAGATATGATTGAAGTGATCGACCAGATTGTTGGTGTTGGAATCAGACAGGTGTTGGCTTTGGCTCGGAAAGCATGTACCTTTGAACGCTTTGTTCATTAAGGGTACGAGAACACACAGAGCTTGGTGAGGCAGTACGGGTAACTGGTGATTCAGTTAAAAACTACACATTTGTGGTCAGATATGGTCATGTCCAGTAATTCCACAGAGGAAATGCTGACAATTGGTTATGTGTTTGTTCTTTGACATGTTGCTTTAAGTTAAAAGAAGTGGCCATATTTAAAAAGTCAGTTGCATTAACATTGGTGTGGTCATCAACATGAATATTAAATCAAACAATTCTGTCATAATTTAAAACCAGAGTAGATAAAAGTTCAGGAAGTTCTGATAAAAATCCTCCAGGCGGTTTTGGGGGGCGATAAATTATAACAAATATGACAATATTGCAGGCCTCCAAGTTTAAGAGTGAGAGCTTCAAAGAAGGCAAATTCATCACAGCGTACTTGATGACATAAAATTTTTCCTGTGCAAGCTCACTAGCCCACCACCACGACCACTGACCCTGAGTTTGCTGAAACAATTATACGGATGACACAGTTCAGCTAGCTGGCTATGGTCTTTAGTTTGCAACAAGGATTCAGTTAAAAACAAAAGTTCTAGATTTGCAGACAAAATAAAATCATTTAAAATAAGTCTTACTTGAAAGCGATCTCACATTAAGGAGTGGTATTCATTCTAGGTGCTAGAGTTGGTGCATTTGTCTTAATCCTTAATAGATTATTAGGATTTCTGTGTGGGATTTGCACTTTTCGGATATTAAAGTTATCGACATAACACACACCGTGAGCCCTGCAGGCTGACTGGAGCCAGTCGTGGAGGCAAAGGATTCTACTGAAGCGGCCAGCACCGCGACCAACTGTGGGAATGGGACCAGAGATAAAAACGGACTTTCCACACTGCTTTAAAAAGTTAAAAAGATGGTTAAAATCTGATTTTGTCAGCTCAGACTGCTGAAGAGCTGTGTCATTTGTTCCGACATGGACTATCACTCTTGTGAAGGAGGATGGGAGCGACGGCATCAGGTCCTGGAGTTTTTTTTAAATGTCAGCCATGGTGGCACCGGGGAAGCAGTGAGTGGTAGCGTTAAAGAAACGGATGTTTCTGGTTATGGAGTCACCAATTATTAGTGTTGTTGGGAAGAAAAGGGGATCCAGAGCAGGACTGAGCAGAATCTGCTTCCACACTGTGCACAGACTGAGGATGGGGTGTCTGAGCAAGTGTTGTGTTGGGGGAGCAGTAACAGACCTGAGAGAAGGGCTACCTGCCGGTGCAGGGTAGAGACGGCCTCCAGAGCGTCTGAGCACAGCCTCCGGGAAGTGAAGGTCTTTGACCGGGAAGACGGCCGCTGATAAGGCCCAGCGCCGTTAGCTGGCAGTGCAGAAGATGCAGCCAGTAGAGGAGATCCAGCAGTGTCGGTAGGCACTGTCAGCCGAAAGGGATCCGTATCAGGGAGTCTCAAAGCCGTTAAGTCGCTAAACGGTCGGAGAGATGGATGTGCGGAGGAGTGGCAGCCCAAGCCTCTCTCCTGCAACCACGGACCACCAATTTAGCCCCAGTCGACTGGTGATGTGGTGTCGAGCAGGAGGAAAGCCGTGGAAGGGTAGAAGGGTCCCAGAGCACGGTTTCCTGGATGTCTGTTTGGCTTGTACTGAAGCCACATCCATAAAGCCAGTCAGCAGGGAATCTTTCTTTTTGAGTTCCTCTGAAAGACGTCGGATGTCTTCCATAAGGTCAGAAGTCTTTTTGTTCGCTTTCTTAAGGAGTGTGCAGTCCTCATGGGGCAGAGTTATCTCGGCTAGCATAGCTGCCGGAGCGTTGTTGTGATCAGTAGTGTTGATGCAGCTTGTATAGTCGTCTAGCTTAAGATCCATGTCAGATGACTAATACACTTAACCCACAGACCAAAACCACAACACAAAAGTCCATGGTCTCATGTCACGAGAGACAGAACCGACACACCCGCTCCCTGGACTGTTGTGCTCTCATTAACAGTGTAATTGTGGCGGTGGCGGTGTATATCGTATTTGTATTGATAGTAAGTTATTCTAGGTCATTTTCCATCTTAGTTTAGTGTTTATTTACTACTTGAATCTGCTCCTCCTCTCCCCACAGTAACACGCACCACGCCTGCACCTCTGTGGCCTGTACTACAAAGCGAGGTAACTGGCTTATCCAGGTAACTTCAGGAGTAACTTGGTGACGTCGGGTGTAACTTCCCAATTAACGCGTACTACGAAAGACGGATAGGTGTTACCTGAGGTCTGTTGCCATGGCAATTTACGCTGCATCTCTAAACTGCTCTGAGCAGGTTTTGTTCATGGTTAACTCGAGGTTACCCTGCATACATGGACTGCACACCACATCTGTACTCAGTGTTAATGATGAGAAGTACAGTATTAATACCATGTGATAAAATAGCCTACTTTTAGATTTCATCCTGACTTGTTCCACTGCAGTTGCAGCTGAAATGAAGTTATTCTGTACACATCAGCATTCATACGTTCATACAGCGAGCCCTGCAGCCTCTGTGACTTTACGGAGGAGAACTTAATTAAATAAAGGGACAGTTTCTGAGATGTAGCCCATTTGTAGGCTATGATTGAATTATCCTAAAGGGTTTTCACATATTTAGAGAGAGAGATTTTGACTATTTTACGTGTCCAAATCCTAGATGAAAGTTAAGTTACCAGAACAAATCAGAAATTCCCTGAAATTCAAGTCACAAAAAATGAAAAACACTCTGGTGTATTCTTCTGAATATGCCCAATGATAATATAGTGATTGTGGGCTAAACTCGAGTATTTCCTCACTGCTTAATCTGATTGCAAAGTCTAATCTAACTTTCCACTGCATGTATAATACACGGCAGACGTGTGTGTGATGTTGCAGCCTTGCAAAGTGAAGTTTCTCTCATAAATGTATGACTATAATGTCAGAGAATATTCAAGTTTTTTACATATAGATTAAGCTTTCATTACAATGGACCTTATGTGCAGTTGTACCTTTACATCTTTATCATATTAGACTACACATAAAAGAAGAGCCCATAAAACACATAATAGAGATTTGAACTACAATAAGAACACTCAGAAGATAATTAGGCAACGAATTTACTCAACGCGATGCCAACAAGCCTCCCTGGCTTTGTCGGCTGCCACGATATTAGATTTAGTCTTTAGCGTGTCTTTCTGTCACAACAGATCCTGTGGAGAATAAATTGCCACCCTCAGGAGTATTGCTGAACAATCCATCGAATGGAATTCGCCTGTTTATGTGAATTTCATAGATTTTGCAAAAGCCTTTGACAGAGTAGATAGGGAAAGTCTGTGGAAACTGATGGCTCATTATGGGATCCCAGAAAAGATCATTAACATCGTAAGGAGCACCTACCAAGGGACGAGATGTCAAGTCCTCCATGAAGGATGTATATCGGAGACATTTGAGGTCCTGACTAGTGTGTGGCAAGGGTGCCTGCTCTCACCCTCTCTTTTCCTCCTTTGCATAGACTGGGTGATGAAAGAAACAACCAACAATAGACGAACCGGCATTCAGTGGAGCTTGACCGAGCAGCTAGAAGATCTCGATTTCACTGATGATCTGGCATTACTGGCTCACACATACCAACAGATGCAGGAAAAATCTGGAAAACTGGAGGAAACAGCTGCTCTGCTCGGTCTCAAAATAAACTCATCAAAAACTAAAGTATTGCGTGTCAACAGCAAGAACAGCACACCCATAACCATGGATCAAAATGCACTAGAGGATGTAAACAGCTTCACATACCTCGGTAGCATCATCTCAAGGGATGGTGGCACGGAGGACGATGTCCAAGCCAGGATCGGAAAAGCAAGGACAACATTCTACATGCTAAACAATATTTGGAAGGCAAAAAACCTGTCACTCAAGACCAAACTGCAAATCTTCAACTCAAACGTAAAAACCACTCTACTTTATGGCTCTGAAACCTGGAGAATTACCACCACCATACTTAATAAGCTGCATACCTTCACCAACCGGTGCCTCAGACAGCTTCTAGGAATATACTGGCCCAACATCCTCTCTAAGGCCAACATGTGGGAACTCACCAAACAAGACCCAATAGACATGCAAATTCGGAGGAGGAAATGGAAGTGGATAGAGCACACACTCAGGAGAAAGAAATCAATCACTAAACAGGCACTGACATGGAACCCACAGGGCAGGAGGAAGAGAGGCAGACCGAGAACCACCTGGAGAAGAACCACAGAACAGGAGATGAAGAAAGAAGGGCTGACGTGGCAACATCTGGAGAGGGAGGGCGCAAGACCGGAGAGGATGGAAGAGCTTCGTCGATGGCCTATGTTACTATGGGAATTTAAAGGCTTAACTAACTAACTAACTTTAACGTGTCTTTAAACTCCTCATATCCCGACACAATCCATGTGCATTCTTTTGGGGAAAATACTGAGCATGCGCCGTTGACACCCAACTTTTATGTGAACGCGCACCCACTCCAATTAAGTTAACAGACTCAACCGACATCTTATCCACCTTTGTAGTACCGCTGAACTCCAGTGTAGGCGGTCAGAGTTTGTCAACCCTGAGTTGAACTCCCTTCGTAGTACAGGCCACAGGTCTCTCACTACAAACATGCCGGCTGTCTCCGCCTCTTTCTGTCTCTCTCTCCCTGCATGTGCCTCTACTGACTTTCTCTATCAGCATTACGTTTGATAAAGTTGCTGTGTTTAATAAACTCACCCGTGATACAGTTTTCAAGTGCAGCGTATGTGGATCAAAACCAAAACTAAGGTTAGTGAATGACATCTGCTGTGTTGCATTCACTGTCACTCCTTAATGTAAAATTTCCACCGTGTCCACACAATACAAGATAACATCTCTTAAAGTTAATACATGATGTAGGCCTATATTTTGTAAATATTACACCTTTAACCAATGTTGCTGTCTTCCAACTGCGAGTGTCACACGACTATTTTGAATGATCATGCCTGCAACTTCGAATACTACTACTACTACTTAATTAATCCAAGATGGAATATAATAATAATAATAATAATAATAATAATGCACCCCCCCTCCCCCACCCCCCCCCAAAAAAAACGTGGGAAAAAAAAGAGTGAATGGAATGGACAGAACTGTGGTTCAAAAATCGAGGTCTGAACCGAAACGTGGATTTGGTGAATAGTTACAATCCTAGTATTTAGAAATCTCGATGGTATGACTTTCAGTACCATCAAAATACAGACACTCCTCTTTCTGTTAAACTGATACAGAGATGCTGTGTTGCGCTGATGTGTTGTAGTGGACAACATAACCAGCGTCAAATACTGGAGTTTTAGCTGCAGCCAAACAGTAACCTTCACCATACATTTACTGCTAAACTCCACTGCTCACCTTTTCGCTCTCTCTCGCTCAGCCACACACTCCCTACACTCACCAGAAGCAGCGACTCATCAGGGAGAGGCGAGTTCAGCCCTGTTCAGGGCTCCAGACTAACTTTTTTTTACTAGGAGCACTGTACCCTTAAAATTTTAGGGGTTCAAGCAGAAAATGTAGGGGCACACACCATAAATTGACCCGCAACACAATTTTTTACATTTTCCACATGTATGTCTAACTGTATTACTGATCAAGGCTTTGGTAATAAACACAGAAACTACAATGTGCTGTTTTATTTCAGTTCACAGTCCCATTGTAATTGAATGGTGCTTAACAAATGCACATACTGGAAGTGAGAATGTTGTTCCATTTGTGTATCTGTCTTGACAAATTTTATCTTTTAAGCTGTTGTTGTGATTAATTTAGATAGTGTTTAAACTGTGCAGTGCCAGTTGCCTCAGCAAACTTTGTTTTCTCCACATGCTGTGGACCATATGTAGTATAGCTGATACTGCACATAGTATTGGTGTTTTTGCTAGATCTAAGCCATGTAAACTCCCTCAGCCAGGGTCGCACTGGAACAATTATTAAGGCCAGGAATTTGACTCCATCCTTGACCACCCTGTTCACGCAAACCACCAGACCACTAATTTTGTAGACTAACCCTATTTGTTGATGTAATGGGTACCAAACTAGGTACACTAGGCCACTATGTTCTCTGGGAAGAACATTATCCACATAACAAAATTCAAACATTTGGGACTGACCATTAAAGTACATTAAAGTATCTGAACAGAGTTTTCAAAGTTGTTCTCCTGCTGTCTTGCTGACAGACCTGACAAAGCATGAATCCATATGTTTAACAATTATGCATCATGTTGTAGTTATTTCAGCATCAGTTTGATCCGTTTATTGCAATTAAATCATAGCAAAGAGTTTACTTTGGTTTCACAGCGCTGTAGTAATCGTGGGTTGTGTTTATTCGCATTATCGCGTTGTGTGTGTGAACACTCTGTAGTAGTCCAGCGATAAAACCCCCACCAGGAAAGCGTTTGCTTTTGAATGCACAGTTAGACGCACACAGACGCTAAAACATGTGGTCAACTAACGGTGGGCGGTATTACGATATTAGATCGTAAACGATTATAATGTCTTCACGATCTGCCTTTTCAGAGAGATCGTTACAATCCTGTGTTGGGCGTCATAAAATTAACATTTGTGTCCCGCGGCTGCTCTGCCTCAACTCTCTGTGATTTACGGAGTTTGCCGATGTACAGAAAGTGTTACTTGTTACCAAAGTAGCGGCTAACAAGCTGCCTTTATATAATTAGCTCAGTTAGCCTACTGGTCATAGCTGATTCAGCCCAGACTGGGAGCTCGGGCCACCTGGGGAGTGTACTGTGGTTAACATTAAACCTCTACTCAAGCACTGGTGTTCAGGCCAGGATAACCTTAGTGAGCGGCGCCGGACTGGGCACCAGAACCACAGCCGATTGAGTAGTCAACGACACAGCGCTCAGCAGCCTCCCACTGAACGTGGCGTGAACGGGACCGAACACAGAGACAGGGAATTAACAGGGAATATAGTACCGAGGTGATTTACAGAGTTTGCTGATATACAGATACATTTACTTTTTCTAACCCGCTGACTGTATCTGATTGTATCTGTAGCTAGTTAGCTCAGTTAGCTGTGCTGCTAGCTGTCCTTTATTAGCTGAGGCAGCCTCGGAGGGGGCCAAGAGCCAAACCTGGCAAGCAAACCATCTCAGTCCTGTATTCCCTGTCTGCTGCAGTGTTGGCTCACTGAGAGCTGAACCAGTCCAAAAAGAGTCTGCATGGGGTAACGCACATTCAGCGCTATTGGCTACTGTTAATGCAGAAGCAAATAGCACATTAATTCATGGGAAAATTGATCATAAAAACCAACAGGAAAATGAATCGTGATAAGATCGTGAATCGTGATCCTGCCTGAAATAAATCGTGATATTATATTTTTGACATATTGCCCACCCCTATGGTCAGCTGCGTGGAAGTTCTTAACACCGACTTATTAACGGTTGTTAATGTATATTTGGCAGAGAAACAGAGAGAGAGAGACACGGACACCTTGGAAAAAAAAACAACTATATTTATCGCTGCCACTGGTCAAGTTTAACGGCAGGCCAAAACGGCCCTCAGGCCACCGTGTAGATTTGCACCCTCCTCATTTTAATCAAAAAATGCCGAAACATTAACAGGTTGCACATGTCTGGAGCTCTGGAGTATTTTGGGTTTAGTCCTGCTGATAAAGGTGAGCCCGCCAACAGGACCAAGCTGTGTGCACATCATCTCCGTTCAGCCCACTGATGTGGTGGTATCCATGGCAACAAGTGTTATTTCCTTTCAACTCATTATACTATAGGCCATAAATATTTAAACCCAGCAAGACTTGTCTAAGTAGGCTAAATGCATATTGGACACAGTGTTGTAGGCTAGACAATGTCACACATGCTGCAATAACTTCTATCACCAGCAGCTCAGCTTTTACTTTTGTTTTTTTACACAAATACCGCCATATACCATACCCTGATGAAATGTCAGGAAGGTGTCAAAAAATAAAATCAACCCAAGCCTAGTGTCCAAAACATATGAACATTCAGAGCACCACAATGCTAATGCGGTGCTCTAATAATGACCTGTTTAGGCTCATCACTCTCTCCGTTCCTCTTTTTTTATATATATACACATCTTATTTACATTTTTACCACATATTTACTCATCAGAATGTGTAATCAAGTTGATGTATCATGCAATATAGAAACTAGTGTTGTCAAAAATATTTTTTGATACATAGATTCTGAATATTTCAAACGGCTTTAAAATTCATTTACCACAGTATTGATCCTGAAAATGTGCTTCTCTTCTCCCCGACAGTGAGCTGATAAACACACCGCTGCAGCACCCACACAGCCCCGCCTCCTGTCACTCACAGCGCTTTCTTCGCGTCTCATTCGCACCGTTTTAATCACTTATTTTTTTCAAGAAGTCCCGCTCTACTGTTCTGTGATTTGCTAGAACTCAACACTTGTGATTGGAAGCTGGCAAACGATACAAGCAAGCCCATATGAAAGTGCCGGTGAAGAGCGGTGCTAAAGAAAGAGCCAAGCATCTGCAGGACCGACACGTTGTCCTCTGTAAAGAACCTGGAGAGGTTGGAGAGATCTCCTCTTTCAACATCACTAAAGTATTAAACAAGATGGCCCATTAAACTGTTGTTAATAAGACAGTTGTTCTGTTGTTTGCCTAAGAGACATTTGTCATTCTCTAAACTAAGCTAATCCCCCTCAGAGCTGTCAGACCTGAGGAATCTCAGACAGCAGAGTTTCAGTTGATAGGAAAATACTTTGACTAAGGTCAGAAATAAACTCCTCCTTGTTTACAAAGCCTGACCAGACATATGTTTTTGATTTTGTCTAACAGAACATCTGACTCTGCCCACACAGCCGCAAAGTCTACGAGTTCACGTCTTTCATCTGCTGATGTGGTTTCACTTCTGAGAGTTAGTTGAAGTGATGAGCTCTTGCTAGCGCGCTGTCTTCGATATGACGGCATGTGTGTCTGTGTGTGGAGTGCTAAGCCCCGCCCTCGCTGAAACACCAACAGAGAGGACAGAGGCAGCCTGTAAACACCAAACCACCAACCATCATTTTTCTGTTCGTTTGGCTTAAGTGCTGTGGGCAAAAAACTTGGTTTTTTAAACTGCATCAACGTTTTGACAGATTCCATAATTTGTTGTTTGTCAACCATTGTCTACCAAAAACAATAGTAGACAATGGTAGGTACACTGAGTTTGCATTTTTCATATGTACTGTATACATTTCTTGTGTTTTCTTTACAGCTATCTTTTATTTTTGTATACTATTCTGATTGAACAGAACGCCTTATTCACCAGACAGTTGTGCAGAAGGAACGTGGTTGTGGTGGAAGAAATTAAGGCACTGGAATTGCAGACATGTGCGTAGTTCAAATGGGCCACCTGCAGCAGATTTCTAATTAAGTGAATCCAGTGTAGAAACAGTAGGGAATAACATCCTCACAGTGCGCGACAGTGAGAGAGGGAGGTGTGAGTTCAGGGCTGATCCTGAAGCCAAATGTTCTTCTGCAGATGTGTGGTTCATCAGTAAAGTCGTAACTATTAGACAAAAGTTATACTAGCCATTCAAATGAATATGAAAAGAATAAATATTGCGCAGTATTCAGTATGACTGACCTTCTGTCATGACCAACTGCCAGCATCTCTGACGAATGGTTATCATTCACAAGCATTAACAAATTCCAAAATCATCCTTAACCCTTAAGATAGTTCCCTCATTTCTGTGGACTTAAATCTACTGCCCTTCTGCCCTTCACACCATAGAAAGGTGATGTTATTTCACTAGTGTAATATGTTTATCCTGTTCATTTTGTAGCCTAGGGGTGGCCTTTAATGCAATAGTTCTATCATATAACACATCGTCACCACCCCCTCCTCAGAGTTAACTGACCTACTTTTTACTTTTATCAGAGTACCTTTTTACACAGCCCCCCCAAGCAGATGAATCTGGCAGTGGTAAACAGGACAAGTCTGGTGTTTTGTTTGGGTTTAAGGGCTCTCACTTTTCCTGCCTTAACAGCAAACTAAATGACTTCCGCACGTTTGCAAGTAGCTACAACTGAGTCCCTGTGCACATGTTACGACTCCTCTGCCCTTCTAAAAGCTGGGGCCTTGCTGTGCTTGACAAGATGCGTTTAAGTTTTCCACTAGTACAGTGTTTCATTGTTCGTTCAGACCTCAGTGTTCCACTCTCACAGTGCAGGTAACTTCCAGGCTGTCTTTACCTCAGCCTCACTCATGGATACAAAGAATGCCCAACTGCGTTTAAACTCTAACGTTACCCCTAACCCACCCCCCATGCAGAGCTGACGTCAATTCCCTATGCTGAGCTGCTGTTAGTAAGTTTACCGCTTCAACTTCGATGTCTTCGTACTGGATGTCTTCGAACAGACAGCCAACTGGAGTCTCCACCATCGCGGCAGAGCGGCGACACTCCTCAACACAAGCCGACGATGTTGGAGTGAAAACCCGAAGCTTTTCTTGTGTTTAACCAGGACAGAATGAAAAGCTCCTGCCAACCAGCCTGTTCATCTGTTGCTGTGGATCCAGGAAGTAGGCAGCAGCAGCTCGCCTTGGGCTGGGCGTTCGTGAACACTCCGCGCGCAGAGAGGGACGCAGCACAGCATTTCTGACACGACAAATGGTTATTTGATTAATTTAAGACTACCGTGCAGACTTCATCCTCAGCCTGTGATCTGTGGTGTAAATTCTTAGTTGTACAATGAAGAGGATGGCGTTATCATACACTCGCTGTGCCTGGGCGCGATCTTGAATGCAGCTCTGTTTTGTTTCTGTGTGCTCGAGAGCCTCCACAAGGGGCGACAAACAGTATTTCCATAGCTAGTACACACACACTCTCTCACACACACACACACACACACACACACACACACACACACACACACACACACACACACACACACACACACACACACACACCAGCACCAGAAGCAGTTCCATTAAAGTAGTGGTTATGAAATATATGTTCTTCCTTTTAGCTCCTGCCCTGCTACTTTAATAAAACTCTACAACAAAAAAGAAAATTACAAAGAAAAACATACCAGTGGGTAAATATTATTCCCACTTGACATTTAGTGAGCTTGACATTTGTTGCCAAGAGCGCAGCCTTTCGAACAAGGCAGAACAAACATTCAGTAAATTAAAGAATCCAGGTATGCCACACAGTTAAGAAACCACAAAACAAGAAGCTCTATACAGATTTGTGCATGTTTGGAAACATTCACTCCTCAGAAAGAAGCGTGTTGATCCTCTGAGGTCTTGGAATAGAAATGTCTTGTTATGTAAATGGAGCCAGATCACGGAACAGTGTCAATCCTTCAGAGGGCACGTTCTCTACACACAGCTGGATACACCGACTATGGTGAGGAGAACACCATCTATACTTTTAACGCTGACATACAATGAGTTTTCACAATCACACGGATGTCTTTTAGTCAAAATCATTCCCAGAACATCGTACTCACTGTTAAAATGAACATTAACACAAAAATGATACCACTTTCTAAATTTAACTGAAGACACTATTTTTTCAGCTTTTTCACACCAAACCCAGTCACACTCATCCATGTAAACATGAACAAGCTGCGGGAGCTAGTAAATAACAAAAGAAGCCTGGTTAGGCTGTAATTCTCGTAAATAATTCACCAGTACAAATTATTGGCAAGAGATAAATGATTGAGGATAGAGTTGTGTGGCAAGAACATGAATATTGAATATCCAAGCAACAACTGTTTTTTTCCTGCCTGGTACTTGCTATCTTGGAAAAGTGAATTCAGCAACTTAAAATGAATGTGCGCCAGTGGCGGAAAGTGGGGAAAGTAGAATGTTTCATAAAAAAGAGGAGGCTGCCGTTTCATTTCTCAATGTGAATCAAGTTTGTTTAACATTCTGGTGTCTTAAATTGGACAGCAAAGTTAACGTTAGCAAGCCGTAGTGTGAGTAGCTAACCATGATAATCTTAAGCCTTGTGCAGACTGCAGGACTTTCAGTGTGACGGGAGTCTTGAAGTCGTTGTGGCATTCACAATACGTGACTGATCGGTGACAGGGGGTCACACACTACACGAGCTGACAGTGGCTGCGTCACCCGACGCAGGTCTCTAAACTGCGTTGCGTCAAGAAGACCCACGTGAAATGTGAAACAGTAAAAACAGCTGTTGTTTGTTATTATAAAGGTGGCAATTATAAAGACAAAGAATCTGGGTGAAAAGATGGATTAGCACACGCAGGTAGCAGGGATTGTCTGAGCTACAGAGAGAGCTGGAGGAGAGTTAAAAGTGTTTTGCAGTGAAAAGTAGCTGCCTGCTCTCATTGGCTGGAAGAGGATGTCGAGTTGGCCGATTCTTCCAGATATTTGGCATGCTAGATATCTGGCAGACGTCTGCGATGTGTCAGAAATGTGTCAGGGAGCCGTTTTGATGCGTTGTTGTGCATTTCACACATAACAACTGGCGCCCGCCGATCGACCGCTGATTTACTCCTGATCACAGCCTGGCGGTCACTGAGCTCGCCGAGCGGAAAATCGGGCTAAAAATCGTGTAGTGTGAGCTAGGATTTAAAGGCACTATAAACAGCCATCTGGCAGCTTGTTGTAAAACTAATTGTTATTTGTTTAATATTGCCACACGGACATTCGTGCAAGATGCCCTTCTTCGCCATATTTAGCTTTTAAAATTAATTATGTCAATTAACAATTCTAATTCCAATAATTAACCCCACCTGTGTATTTTTTATTATTACTACAGTAAGGTTGCAGCACCCAGTTTTCAAGGTCCCATCTTGAGTTGAGCGTGTTGTCTTCTTTTTGATTTTTTTTTTGAAACCGTAGCGTTATTTTGGCAAGCCCATTTGGTGTCCGCAATTAATTGTTGACTCAGTGACTATGATAATTAATTCTAACCGGCACATTCATTAAACTTCAAAAGATTATGAAAGCATGTTGATATGATCAGTGTCCCTAGCTAATCCAGTCTGCATGTCGAAGTGTCCTTGGGCAAGATACTGAACCCCAAATTGCTCCCTGTGTGTGAATGATTAGTTTCTGGTGCGATGAGCAGTTGGCATGGTAGCTTCTGCCATCAGTGTATGAACGTGTGTGAATACGATGAATGTGACGTAGTATAAAAGCATTTTAAGTGGTCGCAAGACTAGAAACTCCAACCTGCCACTCTGATGTGAAAAGATGTCCCTTACCAAGCCTACAACTAAGTAGGTAAACTGATTAACTTACCGGATTGTCTCGTGTCTGCTTCTGGGTTCATTACACCAGTCCTGCATGAACCCAGCAGATCTGGATACAGTCCGGCTAGAAATAACTAATCAGGTCACTTTGTTGGGCCTGCACAGTCAAGTTCTTCAGCGAGTTATGGAGGGACTTAAAAACCTCTACACCATGGTTGCCACTCTACAAACTCAACTTACCACCGCCATCGCCACTCCTGCACCGCACCAACATCCATACCAGCATTGGCTCAAGAGCCAGCCCCCCAGCCAAACCGGTAACCGGGGGTTCCTAGCTTGAACGGTACAATGGTAATTTCAACATTGTCAGCGTTTTCTAATGCAGTGTGATTTGGTGTTCTATCAGAAGCCAGGACCGAACTAAGGCTTACTACGGGGATAAGCACTGAAGTGGGCATCTGCAGTTTGGGAGAGACAGTCATCATCTACGTCTTCTTATGCTATGTTCTATGTAAGCTCTGCAAGGTATTTGACCATCTGGGTAGATGCGTCTATGAGATTGCTTTCTCTCAGTGTGGCTGAGTTTGCCACTTGAGTATTGTACACTGTCAGTGAGAAGTGGCTGGAACTAGGTGTCCGTGCAAGCAGTCTTCACTAAAGGATTGAGTGAGTCAATAAAAGAGGACATGATTTCCTATCCTGAACCTACTGATTTGTAAATGTTCTCCCTGGCTATCCACATTGACAACCGGCTCCAGGAACAGAGGAGAGAACGGCGACAACTTTAGAGCAGTGATGTCTCTCCGTCTCAGCTGACTGGAGCGGTAGGAGGAACCATCTGGAGGTGAGCCCATGCAGCTGAGTCGCTACTGTTTGGATCCTGAGGAGCGGCAGCGCTGCATCACTCGTCACTTCCTGGCCTCCTGCCCAAACCATCCATCAAACAGGCAGACTTGCTAGGAGGGAGGAGAGTCCTACCGAGTCATGCAGCAGTTCAAGTTAAGCCAAGGATACTTTTATTAAAGATTCTCTAGAGGCTGGCATCATCTTCTTCTTCGTGGGAAAGAAGGGTGGCTCCTTAAGACCCTGCATTGACTACAGTGGACTGAATAATATCACAGGAAAGAACAAACACCTGTTACCACTCATGGCCTCTGCTTTTGACTCTCTCTAGGGGGCTACTGTGTTCACTAAACTGGATCTCTGGATCAAGGATTTGGATGAGTGACAGAAAATGCATGCCTCCAAGTTGTTCTCCCTCTTTTGCTAGTCAGAAAGAGATTGGAGGCAGAGATAAGAGCATGGAGAGGCAGTAGCCTATGTGCAGAGACATGAGTGCACTCCTGAAACAGTTTTCATGGTAGCATCATCACTGAAAAATATAACTGATCTCTGGCAGCTACCTACCTGTCTTGCATGCAGTTAAATTCCAATAATAGTAGTGATTCCTCAAAACTTAATCAGCTCAGTCAGTGTTCTGGTGAAGGGAAAGATCAAAGAGGACAACAGAAGGTGACAAAGTGATTTCACGATTCCTTGGAAAAGTATTTAGTATTTTTGAACTACAAAAATACAATAGTTCATTTTGATACATGGCGTGGCAGCTGTATTTTGTAGTTTATTGATTATTATTTATTGATACACTTTAAATTAAATTACACTTAAAAGTATTTGGTATCTTTAAATCATTAAACCAGAGGTGTAAAAACTTACAAGGCATATTATAAACACCATCATTTACATAACATAATCTACCTGAGAACATACATTATAGGTTTGTTGTTGGTTACTTACAATGCTTAACAATAAAACACTTACAATCAGTCAAAGAAGACTGAGTTAGTTTTGGAAAAATCTTTTTCAGTTATTACACCAGGACAAATATTACTGTGTTCTGCTTCAGGTCAATCCATTTAAATACATTCATTAAGTTAGATACTGTAAATGACATTGTTAGAGAATGAATCTTTAGACACAGCTCCAGCGTCTGCTGTTGTCTGTACCACCGACACATTGAAAAGGTTGAACTTTATCTGAAGAAACTTTGAGACAAGACACAAACAAAAAAACACAAAAAAACAAAACAAAACCACATTTCATTCGGTCTAATCTATTCATTATTAGCCACATCAGAAATCGTGGTCAGTTATATATAATTTTCTACTGTGCAAAATATCCTGCAGATAAATGTTGGACAGAAAAAGCCAAACATACTTTAAGTCAACCATTCATTCTCTGTGATGTAGACAGCAGCCACTCTTATAACACACACAACTAAAAGAGTTTTTTTCACATAAAAACTAGAGTAGTGCAAGTTGAATTTATACAGGAAAACTTTGTGGTCTCTTTGTTTCATCAACTGCAATTTGTTTGCGAAATACACATCTTTACTTACTGTTCGAGATTTAGATTAGAATTGTAGGTTCAGTCTCATGTCTGTGTGGTGACTATGGAGATTGTGTTACCCTTGGACATACCCACACTAGCTGTTTCAAGCTAAGCTAACTAACTGCTGGCAGGAGCTTCATATATGTATTCAGGCCATAGAGGCTTGAAAGCAAATAAGTGTATTTCCCAAAATGATAGACTTGTCCTCAATGTCATTACGCATGTGCATTATGCGTGCATCCTTAAAATAGATATGTATATTTCTACAGTGCATAACTCGCATAAATCCAGTGCCATTAATACATATGCATACATTTAGTGAGCTATGACATAACTCCTACTGATGTGCCTTTTTCCATCTAAATGTCCTGTATCTGAAACCAGATGGGAGTAGAGTGAAAAATGGGATGAGGGGGTGTCCAGGGTCATGTGCTGTGGTGAGTGCCATGACTGAGTGATGGCCTGAGAGGTTGGGGGTTGGAAGACTGCTGATTTTGGAAGCAGTGTGCGTAGTATGCTATATGTTGTTCTACTGAAAAAACAAATTCAGTTTTTTATGTTGGACAGAGTGATGTCTTTACAGTAAGGTAAAATGAATGTTGAACTATTCCCTTATGAACCTTATGAAAGCGTAAAACAAGACAGTTCTCATGACAAATGGCTTAAAGATGAGCAACCAATAGTCTTAGTGCATGGTAGCACAATGAAGGGCCAAAGTACATAAATGGTTGTACTGTTTCTATATACTGTATATACATATATGTATAGGTATCTTTATGTACTCTGTACACAAACTTGCCCCATGAACCATTATGTGGATTTAAGCGAAGATAACTCCACGCCCACAACAGTGTTACTAAGACTTTCATGTGTTTCAGCAGTGCTTTAACAGTCCCAGTGAAGTGCTGCTGTCCATGAAGTGTCCTGCTACTGGTTTAGTTTCGTTACTGGTCTCTCCCGGCTGTTGTCGAACATGTTATTTCTCCGCTGTTTTCCACGGTTCATTTTGGACAGATCTTTATCAAACACCTCTCCAGAGCGCAGAGCAGACACCAAGTCATCAAACTCCCCATCTTCATTTGTCTCTTCTTGATTTGTTTTGGCTTTCCTCGCCTTCTGCTCCCTGTCTCTCTTCAGCTGGAGAGGAGAGTGAGATCATGACAGGAGAGGATGGATGGCTAGGGTTCATTTAACATCTTTACCAGACATTTATTCATGAATGAGGTGTATCAGTATATGGAAATGGGGAAAGCGGGTAGGCAATGTCAGTTGTTGTGCAATCTTCTATTGAATGTAAATTCAAATGCAAAGGATTGAATAATTTTCATTTACCTAATTTGTAACAGACACCTGCTTCAGAACAATTGAAATACAGTATGTACCATTTCAAATGAATGCTTTTCACACGTCTGCCTACAGTAAATCTCTCTTATCTGAGCTGATATTGTCTTCTAACCTGTGACTCCATGAGGGCCCGTCTCTCCTCTTCCTCCTTGCGACGGGCCAGGTTCTCGTTGTCCGATTTGGCCTCTGAGAAAGCTGTGAGGAAAGTGTCGAAGATCCCAAAGAACTCATCCGGCTGCAGGTTGGACAGGTCTTCTCCAAAGTGTCTCAGTGCCTTTCCAAACTTCAACAACAGACATAATTTGTTAATTTGCTTCACTCTTGTGGTCAAGGCTACAGATTCACTTTCTATACTATGTGGAAGCACATTTAAGCTCAGTGCTTGTTTGTTTGTTATACACGAGGACAAACCACAGTGCTCTCGTGACAGAAAGATTTGGCCTAGAAATAGATGCTGTAACGTAATATGAAGGCAAACATGAATATTAATAGGCAACCCATTGACATATCTTCACATCAGCAGTTTGAAAAGCTATTTCCAGGAGTGGTTACCAGTTACTCAACCTATTACCACAATGAGACTGCTGTTATGATGAAGTGTTTGAATGCAGGAGCAGAAAATGGACAAAATTGATGTGAACAGTATCTGTTGCCCACTCACCACTTCTTTGGCCTCACTGAGTGACTCCTCTACATCAGAGAAGCTGAAAGAGGCCACAGTGATGAATTGACTGACCACAGGGACAAACCTATCTGCAGGGCCCTCAGGGGACTGAGCCTGCTGGTATTTCAGCTCCTGGAGAGGGACAAACACACATCAGACAGAGATACATGCAGTTAGATGTACAGATACAGACACACTGATTTCAAATATGCAAGTATTTGTTATTCCCAACGGATAAACAGGTCGCTGGGCGATTAATCATACTGAATACGGAACTGACTTTGAATCACTCTACTGAGCTTACTCACCACCTCAACACTCTTTAGGCCAGATCTCAGATTGCCAATGTCCTTCTCCAAATCTGTCATACTGGAGAGATAGTGAAAGAGGCAGATAGACACATGGGAGGGTAGAGGTAATGATTAACATGACAGTCAGTCATTGCCAGCTGCATTAAACTAATAAACCTTTCTTAGACTGGAACAGTTTCTTGGATCCAGTCTCCATCCCAGTGTTGTTCTACACTACTTGTATACTTGGTTTAAAAGTTGAGACGGTTAAATATCCTGCTTTTATAAATATGACTTTACAAGGTGCCCAATATATTTTGAACAAATCATTCCACATTTACAGCCACTGACAAAAAGTCTGTGTGTCTGTACGTACTTACTTGACTTTAGCAGCTTCTGGTACATGTTGTAGCTCTTCATTGAAAGCTGCCACCTTAGGGTACTTCTTTTCCAGTACAGTGATCAGGTAGTGGAGCAGAGTGACGTTTCTACAAACACACCACATTCATTTAACAATGAACCATTTATCACTTCTCAGCGGCTTTCAGAAGAAATAACTCAACTTGCAAATAGGCTTTTCTTCACAGGAGGTATTTTGACTGGTCATACACTAATAGTAGGAAAACAAATGTGTTACTAATAACAAAATAGATCTGTTCTATTCAAGTGTCCCAGTAAGCCATGACAGTGTGACAGTGAGTCAGAATAAACAATACCAGGACACTGAAAATAAATTCAGCCATAATTCACTGTATTATTTAAAGCAGTACTTTTCCTACAGTCACATGTTAAAATGTCTTCTGTGAAAAAGTCCTATAATGTAGATAGCCTTGTTGTGAACTGTACTTGTCAGTGCTTGACTTGGTGTCAGCTATCTTGTTGAGACTGGATAATTTAAATCCATAGGCATTTCCTCGTTGTCCTTTGTTCATATAGTTCCCAAAGGCCAGAACCACCTCCAGGAGCTGCCGCAGGTTCCCACTCTGAGTCACCTCCCTGGATGCCAGACTCAGAGCTGAAACCACAGAGACAAGGAGGGAATGTCATACATGTGACAGACAATCAATATTGTAATATATGATATCTTATAATATCTTCAGCAGGGGATCCAAAACAGAGCTTAAAGACACTTATAGAGAGATATGCATTTATCCAAATGAATTCATATGTAACCCTCTCAAACATTTACTGTCCATTTATCCGATGCGAACTACTGATGATTTGAGACAGAAAAGAATACCTTTGATTTTAAGTTTCACCTCAGCCACTCTCTCAGCAAACTTCTTCTTGAAGTAGAGAGACTGCAGTCTCTGTTGGTAGTGGTTAATGCTGAGTGAGAAAAAGAAAATTGTGAGTGGATCCAAATTGTCTCTACAGAGTCACTGGCAACTGTACCAGCAGGAAGCGATAGAGCAATATTTGGTATATCACTTGATGTAAATCCCTATTTCATTAAATCTGAACACACAAATATACTTCTACTTCATACTGTAAAGTCTGCACATTCCCTGGTCAATATTTTCCACATTCCTGCACAAACTATAAACTACAGTTCTTGACTTTTGTAGTGCTTATTTTTTAAAATCTTAATCTATTTATTGTTATACACCAAAATACCAATACAAATTCTGTGTTTGTATAAACCTCCTTGGCAATAAACCCAATTCTGATTCTGACACAGGATCGACTGAGGAGTTAAACAAGTACGGTCTCTCTCACGTGTTCTTGCTGAGAAACTGCCATGTCGACATATCCAGGCTTGCTGTGTGTGGGGGGTTTTGTGTGCGTGTACCTGCTCATGTCATACAGGAAGCGGTCTGCTTTGGCCATACGTTCCAACTCATGCTTGTGTTCTTCTAACAGTTCAATGTCACTCTTCTCAGGAACAAACTTCAGAAGCTTTACACACAGACAAATACACACAAACTATCATACGTGCATTTGATTTGAAAAGTTCTTTATGTAACTATTTATCACACATGAATGAGCCCAAAATAGATAAGAATGTTTCAGCAGACATGCATCACTGTTGCCGAACTGATCCAATATTATCCCAAATCCAAAAGGTGAATTACGTTGCTAAAATCTTTTTGAATAAATCATGGTACATGTCATTTTTAGTATGTCCATTGTGTCTTCAGTCTGTGTTATGTGTATGTGTATGTCTTGGCACCTGCTCCAGCATGTCTTTAGGTAGGTCCTCCTGTTCATCCATGGTCAGGATGGCGTGGCGGATCTCCTCATTGGTCAGCTTCAGCCTGTGACACAAATTTAGATTAAAAAATATTCATATCATACTAAAAATGACAGCTCAAAAACCCTATGCCGGGGTAGCAAGCAGCGGACTGTGGGCCAAATCTGATGATTTGACAACTGCCATCATATACGCCATAGACCATATACAGGGCGGCTGTGGCTCAGGAAGTAGAGCGGGTTGGCTGTTAATCGGAAGGTTGGCGGTTCAGAATCTTAATTCTTTGTGGCATACTTTCAACAAAGTGTTGGAAACATTCCTCAGAGACTTTGGTCCTTATTAACATGACAGCATCATGCAGTTGCAGCAGATTTGTTGGCTGCAAATCCACAATGCAAATCTCCTGTTCCACTTCTCCTTTTTTTTTATTTTTCGGGCCATTCTCTGTAAATCCTAGAGATGGTTATGTGTGAAAATCCCAGTAGATCAGCAGTTTCTGAAATACCTCCAACAGCAACAGTTAATTGTACTGTATTACTGACATCCTACAGAGGCTTTTACCGTGAGAGGAGAATGTTACAGTTCTGTGCTCGGCGACCATCGATTACTGACAGCTCCTTGACTTTCTTAGAAAAAGTATGGTCATCTTCAGCATCCTTCTGTTAATACATAAAAAAGTATTAGAATGCAACAAAATACAGTACAATTGTATAAACAATACAACATTGAGACATATTGTTTATCACTAGGAAGTGTAAAAATACTGATAAACTTGAGAAAAGCATCTAAAAAATGACTGGCACCCACAACTGCTCTTGGCTCTTGAATGAGTCTTCTCTTGTGCCTGAGTGCATATCTTGGACGGTATGAAATGGAGAATAGGTATACCAAAAAAAAGGTCTTGACAATTTAACTAGTAAATTCAACTAAAAGACATGTATACATGGATGAATAAATGTGCCAATGACACAAAGAATTATTGAACATAAAATTAAATGCAAGCAAGAAAATTACTGAGAATGAGTGTTACCGAAGGGAAGGCAGGGATGTTATATGTTTAGTGTTAGGGTGGAATATGTTACTTGTGGCTTCTGGTAAGCCGAGAAGATCCTCTGGAACTCTTCTAGATCCAGAACTTCAAACACCCTGAGATCATCGATGTCTTTCCATATGGTTCCTTCTGTCTTGCTCTGAAACAAACAATAATGCACTGATTACTGATCAGTCTGAGGTTATTCTATAGATTTGTCAGCCACAAGGTAATTGGTTACTACTGAAGACGTAAATTTGTGCTCACAAATACATAGTTTCACTTTTAAAAAAGGTTCACTAATTTCCTAAAAACAGCTGCTTACTGTAGTTCTTAACAAATGTTACTAAAACAGGAGGAAATGCATTTGTTGGGAACTATTTTCAACATCAGATGAATCCACATGTGGTTCTTGCTTGTCAGCTTTTACAGTGGAGTAATAGAAAGCATCCTGACTGGAAACATCACTAACATGGGATGTGCACGGCCCAGGACCAGAGGGCTCTGCAGCGGGTGATTAAAACTGCTCAGAAGATCATTGGTACCCATCTCCTGAGCATCAGTGATATCAGTGAGGTGAGGTGTCTACAGAGCCCAAAGGATACTAAAGGACAGTACCCACCCAGCCACAGCCTGTTCACACTGCTGCATTCTGGGAAGACATATAGAAGTTTCTGCTGCTGCCACACCACCTGACTGCAGAGCAGGTTCTTCTCCCAGGTTATGAGATTCTTAAATTCAAATAACCTCAGCACTGCAACATGCAATATATTTCTGTTTATTCAAATTCTCTCTCAATTCAAAAAACTTGACTGTCCAACACATAATGATAAAAAATTGTCTTAGGTTAGGGGCTCACATACAACAGAAAACATAGACATAAATAAGAGCAGGAGTGCAAATCTGCATTAAAAAATTAGTCTCAGTTTATTTGGCCTTGTTTAAAATGGATATTGCAGTGGGAATGAAAGAGTTTGTGTGGGTTCTTTTTTTGGCCTTAGGTGCTCTGTTGGGTGGCCTTATAGAAGTAGCTGAAAGGAGTGTGAAGGGTTCTTAGTGATGGAGTCTGCCTTTCTTTTTACTGCGTGACTGTAAATGTCTAACAGCTGGGTTTGAGTTGTTTGCAGGTAATGTCATATGTGTATGTGGAGAAAGGATGGGTGACAAGACATCACTGGATTGAAGACAATTTACTCTGACATGTTGGGGTCTGTCCTTTAAAAAATCATAAATCCATATAACCAGTGTTGTGTTGACTTGTAGTCCATGGGGGTGGTGCAGAAGTGTGTTTGTGTTTACTGTATTAAAGAGGTTAGTATTATGCTCATTTTCAGGTTCAAAATCTTATTTAGGGGTTGTACCCGAACAGCTTTACATGGTTTATTTTTCAAAAAGCACCATATTTTTTATCGTACTGCACATTGCTGCTGCTCCTCTTTTGTTGTTGGGAGTTGCACATGCGCAGTTCCTAGTGAAGGACTACTAGTCAATCAGAAGCAGAGTAGGGCGGGTCAGTGAGAAGCCTGTACACACGGCTTGGGTTCAGCTGTATATGTTCCCCTTTCCAGCTTAGCAACATGAACTGGAGCAAGAGTTTCAGAGTGGTGAGTTATTAATCTGTAACAAAAGTATCTTCATCCATAAAGTTATAACTGAGCTCTGTCTCTACATCACAAGAACAACTTTATGTCCACTGACTGCCTGGAGGGTAGCTAGTGTTTGGAAGGGAGAGGAGAGCTGTGTGCTGCAGCTCAGTGTTTTTCCACCAGTGTTTTTGAGGGCGTGTCGGAGTAGTTGCTTGGAGAGTGTTACATGACGCGGATATGGCTTTCATCCCTATGACTTCAAAGGGAAACGGCTGTAATACAAACGAGCTGTTCAGCAGTTCAGGGCAGAGTTTTCTGTGGGAGATGGGAACTCTCTTTGGGCTGGACTTTGGGCTTGCACAAAAAAGATATATATCTAAATAAAGGAGAGGGAAAAGCCAAAAAGCATAATACCACCTCTTTAAAAGCAGATGAAAAGTCCATGAATAAAATCCTGGGACATAGGCAAGAATTACAGAGAAAACACTATGATGTTAGACAATACATGTGTCTGAATATCTGAACCAAGATGTCATGTAACTGTGAGCTCCAAAAATGTAATTTAAATCAGCAACAGAAGTCAGTTGTGTGAACTCGCGAATTAAATAGTGAGGATGAAACGATATTTTTGTAGTGCTGTGCGCAGCCATTCTCTCGAACTGTAAAGTAGTGTCCCAGTCAAAATATATGAATGTAAATGTGTCTAATGTTGTGCATATATATTTTCCATAAAGCATTTGTAATCATTTTATTGATGTAAGTATTATATTATATACTTTGAGTTTTAAAGTGTGTTCCACAAGTTGAATCATTTCACCATTATTTGTGCTCTAACAAAAAGACAACTATTATAAGCAGTTTACACTCAGTTATTAATAATTCCAAAAGCAAAAGCCTGAAAGAGATAAGAGTGCAGGTGATGTGTGGAGGAGGCGATGTTAGGATTGAAAGTATATGCAGCTAAATGACAGGCATATGCCACTGGAAAAAAGGGAGTATGACCATCAATGAGAGATAATGAGTATTTCGTGCCAAGAATAGTAGCTTCAAGGAGCCGTTCTGACAGATAATGGCCATCATCTGCCAAGAAAAGCCACCTGCAAGAGATTTTGTACCAAGAACGATAAATGAAAGGGCCACTTTGGAAACCCTAGAAGTCCAAGCCCTTAGAGAGTGAAAAGTCAGTAAACGTTTAAGAATAATGATAAAATGGATTGCAGTAGGGTCTTTTGAGCTCCATGGTTGATTTAAAATGATTGTGAGACTAGAAAAACATGTTAACCTTTTTGAAATATAATCTTATTTGTTTAAGTTTTAATGGTGTCAAATTATGCATATATGTGTTTTAAAAAGGTACGATTTGACCTTTTCGTGGTTCTAATGGTGAATTTAAGAACTAGAGCATTTAAAAAATATAAAAACCATATTGTTACAAAGATTTATAGTTAAACATAGTTAAATTTGATAAAACATAAGTAGAATGATTAATAAAGTGAATTAGTACACTAAAGTGGCCACCAGATGGCAGTAGAGGATAAGAAATCCACCATCGGCACTAGCCAGAAAGAGTGCAGTCAGCGAACATAGAGGGAAAAGATTTTGGAGTGGAAAAGTACCCCAGTAGAAGGTTCCAAAAAATTAAGAACATATTTGGGGAAAAAGATGGGAATCAAAGGCATTATTGAACAAAGACACTGCCTAAGATTGAGGATTCTAAAAGATGGTGTTCGCTGACTGCACATTCAGTTCATCCTGAACTGATGCCTGCTAGGATGTAACAAGAAATTTTGTCTTTTATTGGAATAAAAACTTTTTTGCACTGATTTTTGACTGTCTCCAGAGAAGTTGGACTACAACTTATTGACTATCTTAGCAAGTTCCTCAAAGTGGTGAAGACTTGTTGGGTTTTTAGCTGGTCTAGCCCAGACTTAGTCTCCATCACTATAATGTTCTCAGACAACCACATTTCAGTGAAACAAAACATGCTTGTGTTCCGGTAAACAGAGTCAAATTTAACCAGTGCAGAAAGTTCATCCATTTTATTTAGTAGTGAGCGCACATCCGAAAAATTGGTTATCGTCTCTGCAAACTGTTGCATTTCTCGGAATGATGATGCTGGTATTTTCCAGGAAGTGTGTCGTAGCTCCAAAACGTCATCTCAGGCATAGGTGGGTGTACCTGGACTCCTGAAATCCCATCCATTGTCAACCGCTTTTCCTGTGTACAGGGTCGCAGGGCGCTGGAGCCAATCCCAGCTGACATCAGGCGAAAGGCGGGGTACACCCTGGATAGGTCGCCAGTCCATCGCAGGGCCACACAGACAGACAACCACTCACACTCACACCTAAGGACAATTTAGGGTCACCAATCAACCTAGTCGGCATGTCTTTGGACGATGGGAGGAAGCCGGAGCACCCGGAGAGAACCCATGCAGACACGGGGAGAACATGCAAACCCCACACAGAAACGTCTCGGGTTACGTATGTAACCCTTGTTCCCCGAAAAGGGGAACGAGACACTGCGTCGGTGACGACACTATGGAAACGCCTCTGGACGTGGCAGGGCTGAACTATGAATGAAACTACTCAAATCCTATTGGTGTTACTAGAACGGTAGTGTGTGACGGCGTAACCGGAGGGGGTATATAAGCACGCCGGCACATAGGACACATTAGCCCTTTCTATAGAAGCAAGGCACTCCAGGCGGGGTGAGGTGTGGTGGACCGACGAAGTGTCTCGTTCCCCTACTCGGGGAACAAGGGTTACATACGTAACCCGAGACGTTCCCCTTCGAGGGAACTCAAAATGGGAACGAGATACCCACTTAGGCCGCGCCGAAACCCTGCCTGCCCCCCAGCGTGCAGAACCTGACGGCACGACTAGGAGGAGTGCGCACGGGTGCCGGGTGCAGAAGGAAGGTCCAGACTGTAAAACCGGATGAAAGTGTGAGGGGTGGCCCAGCCAGCCACATCACACAAATCCTGGAGTGACGCCCCTGCGAGGAGGGCCCTAGAAGCCGCCATGCCTCGAGTAGAGTGCGCCCTTACGGCCATAGGTGAAGGCAAACCGCGCACCTGATAGGCCAGGGAAATAGTCTGAACAATCCAGTTGCTGATGGTGTGTTTAGAAGCGGGGAGCCCAGCCTTGAGGGACCCAAAACACAACAGCAACTGGTCTGCTTTCCTCCACCGGGAGGACCTCAGAGTGTAAATACTCAGTGCTCTGACCGGGCAGAGCAGATGAAGTGTCCCGTCCTCCGCCGTCACATGAGGTGGGGGATGAAACGCCTGCAGCTCCGTGGACCCTGCCAGTCTGGCCGGAACCTTAGGGACCGGGGTGCAGGATGGCACTGACCCTCCCCGGGTAAACTCCAGGCATCGGGGAGAAACCGAAAGTGCCTGGAGATCCCCCACCCTCCTCAGAGAGGTGATAGCAAGGAGAAAGGTCATCTTAAGGGTCAGGTGCTTGGCCTCAGCCGACTCCAGGGGTTCGAAGGGGGCCTCATCTAGCGCTTCGAGAACCACCGCCAGGTCCCAGGTGGGAACCCTGGAACGAGTCACGGGTCTCATCCTCCGGGCTCCACGGAGGAAGCGCACGACCAGTGGAAGCCTCCCCAAGGGCCCATGACTCAGAGGGGCGTGGAATGCTGCAATGGCAGCCACATACACTTTGAGCGTGGACGGGGAGAGGCCCACGGAGAAACAGTGCTGGAGGAACTCCAGTATCACAATTACCGAGCAGGTAACTGGGTCCACCGCCCGTTCTCTGCACCAGGTGGTGAACACATTCCACTTTAGGCCGTACATCCGTATATATATGTACATATTGTCTGGGAACTACAAATGGCATTTCAATTTACAACCCTGTTATAATTATGACAATTAAATGTACCTTGTACCTTTAAGTTTTCTTTAAAACAATATTGTTATCTCTCAGTATGGACTGACTGAGATTGACTGACCTGACTGTGATTCTGTAAGGACTGAACATGACTTGTATTCTTTGTCATTATATAGATTTTCAGGATTATATTGAAAATGTTTACTGCATACATAACCCGTCACAGAGTGGGTAAAAAGGCCTGCTGATGATGATAACGACATGTTAATGTAGGTGGAGTGTCCAGAGAAGAATTCCAGCTGATGGCCAGGTAATGTTGCTGATTTAAATTACATTTTTGGAGCTCACAGTTACATGACATCTTGGTTCAGATATTCAGACACCTGTATTGTCTAACATCATAGTGTTTTCTCTGTAAACACTGATTTGACAATGTAGGAGACAAATGTTCTTACTTTTAAAATGACTTCATGAGTGTTGTTACCTACACCAGAAGCCCTCAGGTAACTCTGATGAGGTTCATGATATCAGTATATTACCATTACCTTACCATTGTCTTATTACTGACAGCTTTGCACAGACAGCCGCTGGTCTACAGCCAGCATAGTGCTGGATGACACTGCTGTAAAACTAGAAGCCTTAGTCGTTTTATATGACTGAGGAGAAGTAATAGTAACAATTGTAATAGTAGTAGCAGTACTGCAGTAGTAAATGCAGTATGTGTAATAGTACAATAACAGCAGTAGAAAGTGTACCTCTGGCAGTTTGCTCCAGTTTAATGACTTCAGTGGGTTGGATGGTTGAGGAATATTCTTCTTCTGGGTTGTTCCTAGTGGAGCTCCTGGAGGAGGAGGTGGGGCAAATGGAGCCATGCCAAAAGCTGGTGGGCCTCCTGGAGGAGGAGGTGGTGGAGGAGGTGGTGGAGGAGGAGGGGGAGGAGGTGGAGGGATGGATGGGACAGGACCAGCAGAAACTAAACCACCAGAAGTTATTGGAGGTCCTCCGGGGACACTAGAGGCCTAACAGAAGAACAGAGGAGACGATAACGTTATCAAACAAAAATGGATTCATTATTAACAGACAGACGGCCGAGACATAAGCATTGTGATGCTGGAATCTTGTAGCTGTGAGAAAACGAAAAACTCTTTCCAGGTTGTAGAAGATAAATTTAAGAAAAAAGTATGTTTATATTGATGCTGTGTGTGAAACTGATCACTGAATGTATATGGTGTTAGTAAACATACTGAAGTGAGCTGCTGCAGCCGAGCAGACAACTCTGCCACTCGTAAGTTAGCTTGCTTGTGGTCATTGCTCTCTCTCTCAAGTTTGTCTTTCATCTTGCTCAGCATTGCCATCATGTCTTCTTTCTCCTTATTCTTGGCCTCACACTCCCTCTCTTTCTTTTCCAAACGCTGCTGCAAGTTCTGATGCTCTGGAGAGAAGAGAAAGTGAGACAGCTACAAACGAGTGACTTACAGGATGGTGTTCATTCTACTAACTGGAGCTGAGATATTCAAAGTATAATTAGTGATGGCAGTGCTGTTAGGACAGATGATGAGTGATGGAACAGTGCTGAAGACAACAAACAAGCACTTTCAGCATTTTTACTTATTTACCAGGACTTCGGTTCTTAGTTGCATTGGACCCTTGGACCCTGATATACCCAAGTCTAGTTTGTTTTGTTAATCACATAGTGAAATTAGCAAAGCCAAATGTAAAACTGTAAAGATCCTAAACTGTTTTGTGGTGAATTCATTTAAACAAAAGAAAAGAGAATATTAATAAAGAAAATAAATATATTATTGTAATTATTTTTCTTTTCAAATCTTTTTATTGATTTTACTCTTTTAGTGAGCAAGAAGAGTGTATACAGTTGTACAACAATCAAGTCAAGAACATGGATATGAACCTCCTATATCCTTCCAATCCCCATTCCATCAAGAGTCTGTACTATTAAACCCACCCCCAGCCCCTCACTGCTTGCTTAGCCGCACACAAGACAAAAAAAAACAATACAAACAACGGAGACAGAAAGGTACAAAAATTGGACATTGTTAAATATAAATACATACTGAGAATGTACCAGAGGAAAAATAAATAAATAAGTAAATCACTTGGGAGGGGGGCTCTAGCTATCTTGTGGGTGAATGGCAATGTAAATGCTCCGTATTTGTATAGCGCATTTCAAGTCTTTGCGACCACTCAAAGCGCTTTTACACTACATTGCATTCACCATTCACTCACATTCATTCACTGAGCCTAAGAAGCTCAAACAGACTAATATTCACTCATAACATTCTAACACCAATGGACTAGCCTCCAGGGGATTTTAGTCCTATCATCTGTTCTGCTTAGTTAGTTCTCAGTCAGTTTTGTTCTTTTTATTCTGTTTTGTATCTGTGTCTTTGCTTTGGTTTTCAGTCCTGTCTGTTGTCTTATGCGGTGGTCTATCTCTATTATTAGTCTTTTACTCTATCATTAGTTTGTAGTCTACTTTGTGCCTTTAGTGCAGTCTATTTCCTGTTTAGTTTGGTGTTGATCTGTGCCTGCCTTAGTTCCTGTCTCATTCTGTTATTATTTGATGTTTCTTTCATGCTAAGTGTCAATTGTGATCTCTACCTCATTTGTTGTTCATTTGTTTATAATCATTCTGTGTTAGTCTGTTCTGTTCTATTCAGTTATCTTAGTCTGTTCTTTCTTGTGGAGTTGCCTGTGTTTCTCAATTACTTGTCTTGTCTGTTCTGTTGCCTGTTTTCCCTCAGTCTTTGTCATTGTTATGGTTGTAGCTAGTTTTGCCTTGCCTGTTTCCTGCCTGTACTCTGTTGGTTCTGTGGATTTTGAATTATACCCGTTTTGGATTTTCTGTTGGATCACCTTATCATTATTTTGGATTATGCACTCAGCCACTCTATAGTAAGTGAGCTCGCCTTTTGTTTGTTTAATAAATCCCTGAACTGAACCAGTCAGCCTTCGTGTCCTGCATTTGGGTCCACCAACCTGCTCATCCACGCACTCAGACAACTTACCTTTTCTGATTTTATCTGCTTGTTCTTTCCATTGGATGACCTCGTTCTCCTTGACGAGCCTATAGACGCAAACACACGCGACTGAAAAACATGATTTGCATCTACTAATACCACCACACACACACACATACACACACACACACACACACACAAGTGTTGGACCCTGCATTCGTCCACAAGCTACATCTTAAGAACAATAGAACCTTTTGTGTTACAGTACAGTATCTGAAACATGTCTTTATGCTTCACTTAAAAATATCTTACTGTACTTCTTTCATGTAGTTATTTTACTCTACTATGTCAGCAGCAAGAGGTAAATGGTGCTAGGTTTAGGTTTATGGTTAACTGTTCAAATCAATGTTGGGTTGCTACAATATTACACAATATTTCTCTGATTCATTATGATTGTGTAATATTACTAATAGAACTAAAAGGATTACCATTCAGACTGCTGAGCAACCATAAACAACTGTTGGAAATGTAACTGAAATATAGTTTTTTTTGTTTGAATTAAAAACTGTAGTTAACAGCACTGATGCTCATACACCAAGTTAGGAAAGCTGGAAACTTACATGCGTACAATAGTTTTAACGTTGAAGTCCTCCAGTGGAGCGACATCAGGGTTGTCACCTTTGTCTGTCTGCAGAACCAGCTGCTGAACTATTCTGTCCAGCAGCACCCAGTACTGAAGTGTGGAACTGTTCTGCTTATCTGCAGACGGACAGACAGGAGTCAGCAGAGGAAAAAGCTGCTACCGTCATGGATCATTTTATGGTAATAAATAAAAAGGAAATAAGTAAACTGACAGTCTTACATGGCATCATGAGACAGTGCTGCAGTATAGACAGGAGATGAGGGTAAGCTTCAGTGTGGTTCAGTTTCCTCTTGATTAGCTCAAACATCTGGCTGGCACTTTTAGTTTCTATATGGACCTGAGACAACGTACCAAAAGACATCATCAGGTGTGTAACACATTACACATCTGATTTTCATATTCTATTTGACAATAAAAGAGAAATGTAATGTTGATGAGCTGCTACAAGAGTCTTTTATTATAAAGGAACACTGGAAAACTACTCTTTTGTGGTATATATTTGTTAACTACAACTTGCAATAATAATATGCTGCATGTTATTTTGATTTACAAGATATAAAATCTATAAAATTTCCTGTGGTGTGTACCAGAACTAATGAGGTTCAGTGTGTTTATCCGTGAGAGCTTGTGTTTTGGCTGGTCACTGGATCTAAAGGATGTAATATATAGAAAACAATACTGAAGCACTTGTAGAGTATAATGTTTTGTCTAAATGACTTACAACATCAAAGCGTTTGGACATCAGAAGCTCATCTTCATTCCTCAACATCTCAAAGAAGTCCAGATGTCTGAAATCAACAATACACATAACAAATGAATATGTTCCCCTGACCTCTTACTTATCATAAGTTCCATGACACAGTATTGATGCTAGCACCTTTTTGTGCACCTGATGTACCTGTCTAGGTTGTCGTTGTCATGGGAATGTAATTTGTCAATGACTGGCTGAATGCCCAACATCAGAAACTCATAGCGCAAATGGATACGGAACTCCAGACTTGTCTGAAAACACACTCACATGCACACACACAACAGGAAAATAATGTAATCAACATATCATGGAATAATATAATGTAATCATCATAGGTATCTTTTTGGTAGACAGTAGGTGGAGATAGGCCAGATGTCACTAGTGGTACAGTAGTGCAGCTACACTTGTGCCTGATCACAGTAATTTTTTCAGCTTTCCTTACAAACAGCAGAAAACATCAGGTAGTGGCATGAGTAATGTCTTTCTAGATCTATTAATCTACCAGCTCAATAGACTTCAAGAAAGCCCTCACACGGAAGAGGCTGCAGGAAAACCCTCCAACAAGGGACAACTGAATGCAGCTGTAAATAAAATAAACGGTATAGAGACATGTACCTTTACCTAAGATTTGATCAATATGTAAAACACTTGACAGAATGTACTACAGACAGTATATGTGTCTAACCCATTTTACACTGGAAGCATTCATTTTTAGCGTTAACAAATCCAAACCATCTTTCTGCAAAAGCTTGATGGATCTCATTCCTCTCTGCCACAGAGCTCTGAAAAAACTCTTATCACACATCAATGAGCCACGCCATTGCAGTGCGTTGTTTGTGAGTTGTTTTTAAAGATTTACGTCTTCAGTCGCAACCAATGTGCTTGGGGCTGAGAGCAACAGGCAGAGCAGGGAAGTCAGAAAGCAAAGAGAGATGGACTATTGTTGATAATAAGAAATAAAGAGTAATGTCTTTAAGATGGTACATGTTGAAGAAAAGAGGGTACTAACAATGTATCATATTGTATCATGCTGCATGACAAAATATCACAAGACATTTGACATCAGAAACGGATATTCAAAGCAGAGGATTTTACTTGAAGAGAGACACAGATAAATGATTCTTCACCTCTCCTGCTCCCTGGCTGAGCACAGCGTTGATGAAGGACATAATGGCAGTCTTCAGATTAACTTCATCTCTGTAACGACCTGTGGATCTATCCAAATCTGTCAGCAGGGTCTGTGCCCAGGAAAGAAAATATTCAAGTTATACATTACCATTAAAAAATCTGTTTGCATGGATAAATAGCTTTTGCTCTTCTTGTTGATAATGTCAGTTTGGCCTCCAAATTAGAAATCACTGTAAACTGTAATGTAATATGGGTACACATTTGATCTTAACAGAGAAAATTGGTGGTCAGTTAGTTTGGATGTTAAAACAAATGCTTTCCCTACTGGCTGTGGACTCAAATATGATGATACCAATCACTTTCTGCCACAAACTGATGGTCACTGGAGGATAATTCCTAATGATTTTGAAGACAAATCTTACATATTTCAAAAATTATATTTATACGAATTAAATGTAAATCTATGTCATTGTGAGCATTGGTATTATGTGTCCTGTCTTGTTTGCCGTGTTTGTCTAGTGGATTCTATATTATTAGTGATTACTGAACACCTAAAATGCATTAAAAGTGATGGCAATACCACCACGTTTTCAAGAAACTGCTTTATCCAGACTTGCATAATCCTTTACAGAAAACTGAACAAAGCACACACAAGATAACAAAAGCAGACCTGAAAGCGTGTTCTCTCCGAGGCAAATTTCTGGTAGTGCAGCATGGCTTCTAGTACTTTCTTATGGCCTCCTGGCACCAAACATACTGCACCGAGGATCTCTAACACTGCGACCTGAGGAGACAAAGAAAAATGGTCATTACAAATGAGAAGGAGAAATAATGTCATCATTATTTACTGGGACATGGTAAAGGTTTGACCGAAATGATTTATAAAAAACTTTTCAGTAACTGTTTGACTTGAGACTTGAGTACATCATTCTGATCACCCTCTCTAATATAATCTCCTTAGATCTTTGTAAAAATCAGATTATTGTCAAAAAAAAGATCACTAGAAGTATGCCACCGACCCAGCCTTTTCGGTGATCTATCCATGTATAATAGAACCTAAATTCAAACCAGCACATAAGAAACAACCACAAAGTACCTGCATTCACCAACTCCCCCACTAACAAATCTGCTTCCAAGAAAGTTCCAAAGTATCCCATGTGCTGTTTGTGTTCCACCTACTTTGGTTTTGATGTTTTCAGTGGCGAGACTCTGTGCAATGATATTAATGCTCTCACAGTGACCTAGGACATGAGCTCTGCCCTGAGAGTTGTTCATCAGAGCTTTGATGCAGCCAATCAAGGAGGTGTGGATCTGAGACTCTGCGGTCTCATAGTCCATTGACTTGAGGAAATTCAGGATACAAGACAGGCCATCCAAGTCAATAAATCGCGTCACAAACCTGGGGGAGATCGATAAGAATGGCAGCTTCACCGCAGTGCAGAGCATAATGAAAGGTAAGCTTTGGGAAATCTACATTTTCAGAATAACGAGTGTGTTAGAACTGGAATTTTACCTCATTGACTGTGTCCTCAGTGCTGTCTTTAGACCATCTACGACTGTATGTCCTCCCTGCTCTTCCTCATCCTCCAGTGCCAGCAGAGTCTTCCTCTGGGAGGAAGAAAACAATGCCCCACAATTTTTGCCTTTGGCTCTTCACTAGAACTAAATGTTGGTGGTTTATAGTGTAGGTTAGGTGCACTCTGTGATATCAGCTGATTTTAAGCTACATTAACATTAGAATTCAAAATCAAATAATATATTTATCACTGAATGTATGTATTTCCGTTATATCCATCATGAAAAATAACCAAACTCAAAGCCTCCATGTGTACAATGACTGTTGAAATAGATTTGGTATGCATTGTCATTTGAACACTGTCCTTTTGGATACTACTACAAGGGGGTAACAGTTTTAGAAATTATCAATATTTTTTACAAAGAAAATTGGCAATAAAGCAAAATCTGTCTGTCTGCGTATGGAATGAACTGGGAACTCACAGCAGCCATGGACCTGAGCTGGTCAATATAATACTCTGGCCAGCTGGTTGCTCCTTTTTTCTCCTCTGCCTCCTGGAATGCACATATATTCGGACACAAAGGTCAGGGTCATGCTAAACAAATCCATGTGTCATATGTAGACTATTAGCCTTTTTTAAATATAAACAAAGAAAATGCATACAACTACTGAAAAAGTATTATACATGATGTATGGCTAGGTATGGCACTTATATGTAAGAAGTTTGTAAAAAGTACTCAGAATGGGTGCATGATTCCAGCTGCCATGCCAAACAACTACTTGTAGGCAGATATAGCCATGAATTGTAGTACAAGACAAATGAAACTATGGACATCATGGGGATTTGAGACATCACCCACAGGTTTTTGAAAATACTTTTTTTATTTTGGTTTTCTGATTCTTGTCAGTTTGTCACTTATGGAGACAGAAAAATCTATTTGGTGGAAAGGCAGGAAGCCTTAGTAGAGCTGAAGGGGGACTAGCAAACAGTAAACACGGATTTTATTGGCTGAAACATCTATTTTTTGCTTGAATCAGTAAATGGCCACATTTACATAACGCTTTCATCCGAAGTGTTTTAGTGGCTCATTCACCCATTCACTTGATAGCAGGGTCCATGCAGGGTGCTGGCCAACCATCGAGGGCAGTTTGGGGTCCAGTGTCTTGCCTAAGGACACTTCAACATGGGGGACAGGAGGAGGTGTTTTTGAGCAGCCAACCCTGTGATCAGAGGACAACCAGCTCTACCTCCTGAGCCCCAGCCACCCCAGTAGTAATAGTTCGTTTGAGGCATATGAAACTCGTAAGTGATGGCAACAAGCAACTTCCCAGGAGCTCAATACACTGCCAACACAGATATGTTGGCTGTTGTGTATATATATATATTATTACCATTTTCTTACTACAGTAGATCTGCCATTTTTTCTCTGCTGGCAAAGCAAACATGTCTGCTCTGTGCTCCTCTGTGAGGTCCAGTTCATCCTGGGACAGAGGAAAGAAAAGATAGAAAGGGAAGAGATGAAGGCATGGTTGTCTGAAGGCACATACTGTAGAAATACCCGGTGTTCAGAAGAGGAACACTTACTCTGGTCTTGTACTCACCACCAGCTCAATGAACATGGAGTCCAGCTCTTGAAGGGGGGGCATAGGCAGAGTGGGCTCCAGTACAGCCACAGTGTTGATGTTGTCATGGCAGTAGGTGATCTCTGGTTGGTCACTTCCTTTGAAACAGCAAGAAAATAGAGACGATAGGCCACGCCCCTGGGGCTGCTTCACCTGGGATGCCATGGTTACAGCAGGGACCTCACCAGAAGTATTGACTAAAGAGGAGGACAGAAAGTATCAATCAAAATGTACTCCATCCTCTGGTACTGATCTTGATGCATACTGAGCCAATCAAGCAAATACTACATGTGCTTGATTTTTGAATGAACTATTGATAAGCTGCTCAATTACGTAAAACATTAAACCAGATTGAGGACAACGGTGAGACAGCACCGAAATGAAATGAAGAAAATGAAAAGTATGCAATTAAATGATAAGTTAATTTAAAGGAAAAAAACTTTCTTTAATGGCCCCCCTGTTGTGACACCTGCCCATATATATATATATATATATTACCAATATAACATTTCAATATAAATCATGCATTATATTGAAGCATTATATTGTCTGAAGAATTAAACGTATGAAGACTTAGGCTAACTATTTTTCTTTAATGCCTTTGTTACGTGATCCCCCTGTGTATGTAGTTGTGTCATGTTCCATTATTCTGATGTTTAATGTAGACTATTTTGTTTTGGCTGAAGATTTTCGTATAATATGATTCAATAAAAACAACAGTCTATCAGACAAGATCATTTTTTTATTAAACACAGTGTTGTTAACCTGTGAATGATGATATGAAATGTTATTGTAGTTTTGGAATATAAAAATCCTACATGTTAATCGACGAAGTCACACGGAACTCACATTTGAAAGAAAGTTCCCCCATCGTGCAGCAAAGGGTGTTACACACCTTCAACAAGCCAGCATCGGTGCTGACTCGGCATTGGACGGTTTACCAACCCACTACCATTACCCTCATTGGTTTCGGATGGCACTCAATGTGACGGACCCTCCGCATGAACGTGCAAACAGAATGGAAGTAGGTAGGGAGAAGGAGGAGCAAGCAGTTTCGGAAAGGCCCTATCTGTCTGTGTTTGCTCTCTCTCTCTCTTTCTCTCCCTCCCTCTATCTGTCTCTCTCCTCCAACAGAGCCTGTGGGCGTTAACCTGCTCTCCAGTTGTGGCTTCATCACCAGCTGGTGGTTAACAGTCACACACCTGACCTGAATACTCTAATCATGCTGACTCTAAGGCTACGTTCGGACTGAAGGCCAAAGTGACCCAAATCCGATTAATTTGCTCATATGTGACTCTGATCTGATCTTTTAAATAAACCAGAAAAGTTATTGGCAAGTCAACTTAGAGAGCAAGCTAGTCGAGCAATCCATAAGATTAAATGTACATCAGGTGCATCGATTGCAGCCCCGACGCAGATAGGTGCTTGCATCAGAAACTTTTATAAGGACCTATATTCCAGCAAAGTAAAGCCCCCTGAAATAGATTTTTGGTAATTTTTTAGTAACCTAAATATTCCACAACTAGACACCATGTCTAAAGATGACATTGGCACCCCAGTCTCTAATATTGACCTTTTGGAACCTATTCGAGGATTCCCCTCTGGTAAAACAGCAGGCCCTGATGGCTTTGGCTGCGAATTTTACGAGATGTTTCATAAAAGAATAGTCCTTCTCATGTTAAGGATGGTGAATGATTCAGTGAAAAATAAGAGGCTCCCCAGCTCACTCTATGAAGCTAATATTTGTCTACTCCCAAAAAAAAGGAAAAATAGAGACCAACCCTGCAAATTACAGACCGATCGCCCTTCTGAACTGTAATCAGAAGGTGATAACTAAAGGTCTGGCCACGAAATAGGTTAAATATATCTCAACAATTGTACATCCTGACCAAACTGGATTTGTACCGGGTAGATTCTCATTTAGCAATGTTCGTCTGCATTTGAATACATTATAATCGGTCCACGATAAGGACATGCAATCTGCCATCTTATCTCTGCACGCCCAGAAGGCATTCAATCAGACTGAATGGCCTTATATGCTAGAGACATTAAAACAATTTGGGTTTGGAGTGAATTTTATCGAGTGAGTTAAAATGTATTCAAATCCAGTATGTTCTATACTGACTAACACAGACAGATCAAAACCTATTAACCTGCAGGGCGGTGTCAGACAAGGCAATCCACTTACTCCCCTGCTGTTTTACATTGCGATCCCCAAACTGTATGCCATTGCGTCAGTGGTGTACAGTTAGGTAATGTTAAGAGCCTTGTAAATTTGTATGCTGATGATTTATTGCTTTGTTGATCAGACCCGATATTATCAGTACTCCTGTGTAAGTGATTAGTGATAAGTGGTGGCGTAGACCCCCTTGTCTATTCAGCGACGGCTTCTCAACCCAGGTATAAATGGCTTCCTTGACACCTCTTTCCAACCATCCATCCTCTCTGTCTAAAATGTCCACCTGGTGGTCCCAAACAAGTGTCCTTTATCCTTCAGATGTAAAGCCTTTGTATGTACAGTATATATGTGCATATATATATATATATATATGGCTTGCACACCCACAAACACGTCTCCAAGGCAGGCTGCACAGATACAACTAGACACACACATTGATTTGGGTGTGATTAACAAGCCACAACTGGAGCTGTTGTAGTTCACACAGCTGAGTCATGAGGTGTGGCTGAGTGCACTTCCATCACAGTCCTGTGTTGGATCATTTTTAAGGATCTGACTTATGATTTATTTTTGCACCACAAACAAACTGTTTCAGTGTAGCTGTCCTTACACAGTCAGAACTCAAGTGCTGAACATCAGTTTCACAAGATATTGGTTTTCTAAATATTGTTAGTTTGGCAGTGTAATACACATTGCTAGTGCTTTTGTTACAATTTATGGTATGTTTTGGTTAAGTGTGGTTCTTAGTGGTGATAGCTAAACTGAACATGTTGTTTGCTATGTTGCAGTTTTAGTGGAACATTCTGTGGTATAATTTATGCTTATTTGTAGTGCTTGTAAACCAGTTAAAATAATATATCTTTATTCTTTGAGAGATTGTTCAGCCTATATATGTCTTAAACTGTGATCAGAAATGCTCTTACACTCAACAACCCAATTTATTAAAGGTTCAGTGTGTAAGTTTTAGTGGCATCTAGTGGTGAGGGTTGTGAATTGCAAACAACTGCTCAGTCAGCGCTCCCCCTCCCTTTCCAAGTGCGTAGGAGAAGCTATGGTGGCCGACACTCTGTCGGCTTTTGTGCTAAATAATCAGTGTGGTCCTCCATTTGTCCAAATTTCACTTCTCTTCTTACTTCTAATAAATCAGACTACTACTACTATTACTATTACTACAACTTCTTCTTCTTCTTCTTCTTCCTTATTCTTCATACATATTCAACATAGTGATGAAACTCACTCTGTAGAGCTGTTTGTCCGTTAAGGCTTCTGTAGAAACATTGCGGCTCAACATGGCGACGTCCATGTAAAGGCTTGTGCAGACTACACGACTTTCAGCGTCGGCCGTTCGCCGTGCTGTTCAGACTGCACAACTTGCCATCTTGACACTACACACAAAACAGCTGTTGTTTGTTATTATAAAGATAGCAAGACAAAGAATCTGGGTGAAAGGATGGACTAGCACACTCAGGTAGCATGGATTGTCTGAGCTACAGAGAGAGCTGGAGGGGAGTACAGTGAAAAAGTAGCTGCCTGCTCTCATTGGCTGGATGTGGATGTCGAGTCAGCCGACTCCTCCAGAGATTTGACATGCTAAATATCTGAGTGGTGTTGGCAATGTGTCAGCGAACAACTGGCGACTGCCGATCGATCGCTGATTTACCCCTGATCACAGCCCGATATTCGCTGAGCTCACCTCCGGCAAATTGGGCTTAAAATCATGTAGTGCGGACGAAGCTTAAGAGGACCTGTCCTGTTTGTAGATAGAAACAGTGGTAAGATAATAAAAACATAATGGTTGATTATGTAAGGTCTTTATACACCACTAAAAACATAGTGATGGATATTATATTGCATTTCTGTCAATAGATTATTCTACATACTACACACTGCACCAGGCTGGTTTTGTACAGGGACAGACATCATCAGATCATCTTTAGATAATGAGAAAGCCTCTGACCAAGATGTTGGAGACGTCTGTTCTATGTGTTTAATAAATTTGGATTTGTGTTTTGGTTTCCAAACTCCAACTATTATATAAGGAACCTAAGATAATAGTGATTAACAAGTTGAGATTGTCCCCGTGTCAGGAGGACAGGGGCACAAAACGGGTCCCTTTCATCAATCCTATTGTTCATCATTGGACTACAGAAGGCTCAGAGGAAGTTGCACTGGGAGGCCAGAAACAAAAACTTTTCAGATGATTAACGTATAGTGATATCTGATGCTTAATCCTCAATATCAAACTTGATTAATTTAATAAACACATTGTCAGTTGACGTTGAGGTTACAGGGTAAACAAGGCTGTGGAACTGACAATCAGTGTTTTATAGTGTTACAGTGTTTTAAATTGATTGATATACTTTAAATCCTGGTTGACATACATTGTATCTCAGAATATGATCCACATGCATAAAATATTGTTCTCTGTTTGGGTTTTCAAAATTTCACTGTTTCTTTGAAAAATGTCTTTTCATCAGCCTGTGTTGTTGCTGACACATTTTGTCACTTTAAAGGGAATGTGGTTGATCAATTCTTTGGCATCCTGCAATTTTGGAATCTATGTGATGTCAAATCTTTCATGATGGTGCGTTTGAGGATAGACTTTTAGACATCATCTTTGTTTTGTACACTTATACAGCTTGCATGTACCTGTTGTCTCTTTCTAAATATGTGTATATCAGGTCTGTGTTTGCAGGTTTAATTTTGATTGTGAACATTTTGATTTGTGCATTTGTTCATTCTTAAGAAGGCCAAATTCCCACGCCAAGTTCTTGTCAGCTTTTACAGAGGAGCAACAGAAAGCATCCTGACTGGAAACATCACTAACATGGGATATGCAAGGCACAGGACCAGAGGGCTCTGCAGCGGGAGCTTAAAACTGCTCAGAAGATCATTGGTACCCATCTCCTGAGCATCAGTGATATCAGTGAGGTGAGGTGTCTGCAGAACCCAAAGAATACTAAAGGATAGCACCCACCCAGCCACAGCCTGTTCACACTGCTGCCTTCTGGGAAGAGATATAGAAGTTTCTGCTGCCGCACCACCAGACTGCAGAGCAGCTTTTTCCCCCAAGCTATCAGACTCTTAAACTCTAATTCATCATCAGCACTGCTCCATTGATGATAGTTTATTTCTGTTACCAATTGATTCTTTATTAATGTATATTGTCTGCTATGTAGCAGAAGGGAGTTACAAAACTCAATTTCACCCTAAAACTTGTTGTACTGTGACAAAAAAACCTACCTACCTCATGGACATTTAACTATATACTATACTATAAATATTAGTATAAAGTATGCAGTAGGGAATTAGGACACAGCAAAAGTTATCTAGCTAAAGATAACTTGTCTCACAATAGTTAACTATCGCTAATTTGCCATGCTGACATTATTAGGTTGCCAATTTAATCCTACAAATCACAAGGTTTATACAGACGTTTACGTCAGATGTTGAAGTTTTCTTAAATAAATGAGCTGGTCACTTTAGTAGACACTGTGAAGCCTGAAGCTAGAATTGACAGTGCTGCCTTTTTTGGTTTATACTGGGAATGCTGATTAACGATTGGCTCCCCGTCAGTAAGTAAATTCAATTCAATTCAATTCAATTTTATTTATATAGCGCCAAATCACAACAACAGTTATCTCACAGCGCTTTTCATAAAAGAGCAGGTCTAGACCGTACTCTATGATGTTATTTACAGAAGCCCAACAGTTCCCACCAAGAGCAGCACTAGGCGACAGAGGCAAGGAAAAACTTCCTTTTAAGAGGCAGAAACCTCGAGCAGAACCATGGCTCAGGGTGGGCGGCCATCTGCCTCGACCGGTTGGGGGTGAGAGAGAGAGAGAGAGGGGGGGGGGGGGAATGTTGGCTCCAATGGCAGCAGTAGAGAACAGGTTAGTCTTTAGGCCAGACTGGGCTGACAGGTGATTCAGGAAGGTTATGTGAAGCATGCTGGCTTGACAGACAAGCAGGCAGAGACACACCCTCAGCAGAAAGAAGCTGTACTGATTAAGGACAGTCAAACCCAGTGACAAGTGATCCTAAACCAGATTCAAGACTGGAGTTATTAAGGCAAGATACTGCAGGTGAATAGGTAAAACTAATAGGTATCACCATGAAACTTTCCTAGTGGATTTCTAAATAACCCTTAAGAGTCCCTGGGGACATTTGGTGCCATTCAGTTTTTTATTTTCAAGCCCTTTTGGCTGTGTTGAATATATATAGCTCAAATTTGCCAGAGGATATTCTTTTTCAAGAAAATTTCCATTTCCTTAGGGCAAAAAATGTCCCATTGAAAACCAATGAAAATGCCTTTTTGGATCCCACATTTATCTTAACCTAAACTGATGCATTCCTTTATGCTAACATTTCATTTTGGACTACTAGCTTTCAATTTTTAATTTTTACATTTGTCCACCAGTTTGTGCTACTTTCTTTCGCCTTTTAAAGCATGCAGCAACATTTCACACTGTTTTCTGCAAGGGTGCCTTGCCCCTGAAATGACATGCATATTGAGGTTGGATAATGGTGTGTGTGTGAAAAAACTTCAACTTCAAAGTCTTTTCTCTTAGAAGGCCACACTGCATTATGAACTAATTCAAGAATAAAAACGACGAGTAGCGAGAACCAAAACGAATCTGGGACTTGTTGTTCTCATTCAGGTTGTTTATGCAGGTACACTTCAGCCATGGTTATACACTCACCGGCCACTTTATTAGGTACACCTTGCTAGTACCAGGTCAGACCCCCTTTTGCCTTCAGAACTGCCTTAGGCATATGCCACACGTACACGGATATTTTTATAACCATAGTTTTTCCTACTTTGTTTTAAAAAACATCATCGTTATCAAGCTCTGCCAAGAGCACGCCAAACCACCAGGTGGCAACATAACCCTAACTGTAAAGCCACGTTGGCCAAACCGCATAGAAAAAGTCACGCTTTGAAAATACCCATGTTCATATAGACAGGGCCTTAATTCTTCATGGCATCCATTGGAGTACAGTGAACTCATTTTCATGTTCAAGAAACCAGTTTGAGATGATTTGAGCTTTATGACATGGTGCATTATCCTGCTGGAAGTAGCCATCAGAAGATGGGTACACCACCAGCCTCAACCGTTGATACAGGGCAGAATGGATCCATGCTTTCATGTTGTTTACACCAAATTCTGACCCTACCATCTGAATGTCACAGCTGAAATTGAGACTCATCAGACCAGGCAATGTTTTTCCAATCTTCTATTGTCCAAATTTGGTGAGCCTGTGTGAATTGAATCCCCAGTTTCGTGTTCTTAGCTGACAGCATGGTCTTCTGCTGCTGTGGCTCAGGAGATAGAGCGGGTTGCCTGTTAATCGGAAGGTCCTTGGGCAAGATACTGAACCCCGAATTGTTCCGCCTGTGTGTGAATGTTAGTTTCTGTTTGAGCACTTAGGCTCAGTGTGTGGATGTAGTGTAAAAGTGCTTTTAGTGGTCGAAAAGACTAGAAAGGCGCTATGCGAATACGGCACGTTTACATTTGCTGCTGTAGCCCATCTGCTTCAAGTTTTGACGTGTTGTGCGTTCAGAGATGGAATTCTGCATACTTTGGTTGTAACGAGGTTGTGGCTGTGTGTGAAAATCCCAGTAGATCAGCAGTTTCTGAAATACTCCTGACCTGATACTGATATACAGCCCGTCTGGCACCAACAACCATGCCACGTTCAAAGTCACTTAAATCCCCTTTCTTCCCCATGCTGATGCTCAATTTGAACTTCAGCAAGTTGTCTTGACCATGTCTACATGCCTAAATGCATTGAGTTTCTGCCATGTGATTGGCTGATCAGCTATTGTGTTGATAAACAATTGAACAAGTATACCTGATGTGTAAGTCTGAGCAGTAGTGCGGGTAGTTATTGAGTTATTGGAGATGGCAAGACAGCACACAGGAGGATCTGGAAATGATCAAATATCATTATAAGATAAGATTATGAACTTTAATCTGCCACTGCAGAAAATATTATTAATTTCAGGCTGAAGTGGCTTTGAAAGATTGACCCGTTTAAAGTGGAAAAAGTGTATTAATTTTTACAGCAGTTTTTGGGAAGAAGCCATTTTTTGTCATGAGGAGCTTGAGTGTGAGTTTTTCTCAAAATGTGACACTGCAAAAAAAACAAACAATGCATCTAAATCAATGTTGCTGCCAATCATTGAACCATCTCAGGCCCTGATAATAATAATAATCATAAATATAAAATACTAATTTTTGTTTTTTTCAACAAAAAAAACAGTGGAGTTATGTAAACATACATTTAAAGGGTTAAAATCCCCCAAAAATAATTAAAGTTTGATATGTATATTTCAGGCTGAAGTAGCTTTGAAAAACTGACTTGTTTAAAGTGGAAAAAAATATTAATTTATAATATTTTTACAACAGAAGCCATTTTTTGTCACTAGGGACAAATGTGTTTTTTTAAGGGACTCTTAAGGGTTAAGACAACATTTTCTTGTATTACAGGTTTTCTGAAATATATTGTTTAAATATGTAAATGAGGTAGTATCTAATGAAATATGCGCTGGTTTAAGTCAGTGGATTAAGTCAGGTTCAAAATCATTGTTTTATTTTGTTGACACATTTTACTCAAATGGTGGCGGTCACACAATAATTCAGGCTATGAATGGTATATGAACAAACTCCCCTGTAAACACCTTTAAAATATAGTCAGGAAGACAACTTAAAGGTTTGGTGCATGTAAGTGGTTCTGAAGAGGAGTATGAGGATAAACTCATTTTGAGAAAATGGCCTACAAAGATAAGTAAAGATAAGTATCAAAAATCAATATTTACAGACACATTATCAAATCATATCCTTAACACCACCACTATACAACATCTAAAACACATCAAAACTGATAACTGAGTAGCGGCATGTCTGAACAGACACACTTACATACACGAAACAGAAACAGACAGAGCAACCCGTGGAAAGCTAAACCAGGAAGTGTCACGTGACACATCTAAACCAATCACAGAAATCGAGGCTAGCCAATCAGATTTCATGCTTACTTAAATCCGTCACTTTACTTTCACGATCGGTTGATGGTATAAAGCAAATGAAAAATTAAGTCAGCCATGATAAAATGGGAAAGACTACACAGCTAGGGGGTAAGCCAGAGATCGAACAGTGAAGCCAACCAAAGCCTGCATGGAGGGATCCATGTAGGTCCAAAAAAGAAGTCAAAACCCTGTGACACCCCATCGCACATGAGAGATGTAACCGTATCGCTTAGATTATAAACTCTCAGCGGATCTAAAAAAACTATTCGGCCATCAGTGACGCTGCGTTGGTATTTGACAGGTGAGCCTTATAGGTGGGATGATTAAACCGTGACAATCCGAGTCAGACAAACACACTGAGCCAAGAGACTTTGCGCAGCTACCAGAATTACAGTGTTTCTGCCATTTTTCTACGCCATTAAAGCACGGTTATGCTGCGTGATCACACGCAGTAGACTCTTGTGCCATCAGGAAGTAGCCCTGTAGTAGTATTTTATTGGTCCAAAACTGGCTTCACTGCAATGCTCTGTACAGCTGGGAGACTGCAGAGTTGGTGATAATGCTCATGGGTTCATCACTATGAGTGATTCTTTCACATGCTAATTTGAAACATTGCTAATTTGAAAATATTGATTAATGCAGATGTAAAAGTACTAATTATCCAGCCTAAAGACTCCACTCAGTGTTTGTTATATTTTATATTATTATACTATTATTACTCATACATTTCAGTGTATAAATAAAAATAAATAATGTAATAATAAAGTAATGGAACTCTTACAACTGATGTCCAAGCAGGTTTTGTGGGTGTCTGACAGTGTCCTTGCCCTCAGTCACTAAATGTGTTTTACATAACAGCATGTCAATTGAAATGATCAACACTATGTGTGTGTGTGTGTGTGTGTGTGTGTGTGTGTGTGTGTGTGTGTGCCATGTTGTGTATGGCTGGTTGTGACTGGTGACAGGGTTATAATTCATCCTGATGCTCAGCATTCGCAGGGTTTAATCAATGCTTGATCGATCCCTGTAGGGAAAGTATGTTTTCTCTAGCCCCTCTTTCACACGGAATGTACGTATTAATATTATTGAGGGGTGTTTCACTGATCATTTACAGGCAACTAAAGGGTTGGGCAAGGAGCTCACTCACATAGTGATTTTGATTTATAAAGGGAAATCTGCGTAAAATGTGTGTGCGTACTGTTTTATCCATCCGTCCATCGTCAACTGCTTATCCTGCGAACAGGGTCGCAGGGGGCTGGAGCCAATCCCAGCTGACATCGGGCGAAATGCGGGGTACACCCTGGACAGGTCGCCAGTCCATCGCAGGGCCACATAGACAGACAACCAGTCACACCCACACCTACGGACAATTTAGGGTCACCAATTAACCTAGTCCACATGTCTTTGGATGGTGGGAGGAAGCCGGAGTACCCGGAGAGAACCCACGCAGACACCATGCAAACTCCACACAGAAAGGCCGGGACCTTCTTGCTGTGAGGCGACAGTGCTAACCCCTGCACCACTGTGCCGCCCACTCCTTTGGTTTTATTATTTATTTAATTATGTATTGATTTGTCACCGGGCCGGACAGGGGGGCAGACACGGGGATAGGGGTGCACAAACAGGCAGCACAGAGAAAGGAGAAGACCCGCAAGAAAAGGGGGATGGAAGGTTGGGGACAACATGGAACAGCAGAGGGAAACACCAATTGCAGAAAGCAACGAAACCTGCAATAGAACAGAGAGGGGGGCTTGGGGAGGAGAAAAACAACAACCAACAATAAAAATAATAATAATAGTAAAAGACAACCAGCCGAACAGCAGCAATAAACAGCTGACAACAGCTCGTCTCTCTTCAGCCGTCGCCGTCCTGGACCCAGACCGAGATGCCCGAGAGGTTGAGCCACAGATGGCGCTCCGCAGCCACCAATGCTGCCATGGAGCAGCCAATGCTTGGTAACACGGAGCGTTTAAGTCCGTAGCTCTACGGAGCTCAGTCAGGTCCTCCTCAGAGGGACCTCCCCCTAGGTCATAGTCTTGAGAAGATCGGCCTGGTACGCCTGCAAGATGGCCATAGTGTGCAGGCTTGCACCAGCTGGACCCGCTGCCATGTAGGACGTTTCGTTCGACACAGCTTGGTGGGCAACATCTGAAGGAACGAAGGGAGGGTGGGAGAAAGACAGCTCGCGAGTGCTTCCTCCCCCCAAGGCATCGTTCCGTTCTCTTTAGCCGTGCTGCTTAGTTTCTGTCACGCTGCTGTAGTCCAGCGGGAGTCAGCCGTGCAGAGCAGCTATTTTTTTTTTTTTTTTTTGGTCTGTTCCATGATTTACACAACTCATTGTGCAAATCAGGAAAGAACACGGGGGTGGCACTCGGGCTGCAGAAAAGCTCATAGAGGTTACTGCCGGCCTGCGGCTCCTGCCCCGCCTCTCATAGCTGGGAGACCGGGTATCGTTGTAACACCAATCTTTTAGCTAGAATTCTCTAACTTTTATACAAAGTTCCCACATTTGTTCACTATAATTCAATCCTCTACAAGAATATCACAGTCCTTATGAGTTGATGTCAAATGCATTGTGTTCCCTTGTTAAAACCTACCCCACTACCACGGTAGATTGTTACACATGCTGGAGTAAGTTGTAACACAAAACAAGCAAAAATAGATGCCACACAATTTGATATGTTTCAAAAACAGGTAGTGATATAAAAGAACAATGTTTCTCTCTCCCTGTAACAGACTGTGTCTGATGACTTGTGCGCATGTACAGTATGTAAATGTATCTATAGAATAAACCTACTTAACAGTATACTTGATTAATTTTACTACAGTGCAGTAGGGAGGAAGTAGGTAAACACTGAAATGATCTCATGACTCCCATCTTATCTCTAATTGATGGAATTGGTGTTCTTACAACTCTCCCAATGTTACAGCCAAACCTGGTCTCCCCTAACTTTATTTCAGTTGCAACTGCAGTGGAACAGGGCATTTTATAAAGTGGTGTGTATTAATATCCCACTTCTCATCATTAACACTGAGTACAGATGTGGTGTGTAGTCCATGTATGCAGGGTAACCTCAAGTTAACCACGAACAAAACCTGCTCGGAGCAGTTTAGAGACACAGCGTAAATTGCCATGGCAACAGACCTCAGTTAACACCTATCCACTTTTCGTAGTACGGGTTAATCTGGAAGTTACACCCGACGTCTCCAAGTTACTCCTGAAGTTACCTGGATAAGCCAGTTACCTCGCTTTGTAGTACAGGCCACTGGTGTCCATCAGACAACAACTGCTTTACACATAGGCTATAGTTGTTTTAGGAGAGGACCCTGACTGACAAGCTTTAACCTGGTCACAATATAACTACAATCTAGAATAAAAAAACACAAAATACACCTAGTTGTAGTTTTGTAGTTGTTATAGCATATAGTAATTGTGAAATATGCTACCCCTTTATTACTGTATAGGCAGTTAATGTTTAGTTAATTTTTAAAAGGGGAAATGGCCCAACAGGAGCAACCCATGACCACACATTTCTACTTGTTACTTTGATCATCAAGGTAACACTATGCTATATAGTATATAGGCTACAATACAGTGTAGCATTGAGTATTTATAGTATATGGTTTAGAGATAGATCCATGACAAAACTGAGAGAAGGTACTGAGAGTAAAAGGTGCAATTAATCTGTCTGCAACTTCAGCTTCACGCACAGTTAGGCTACTGATATTTCTGTGCCATGATCTAACATCGTTTATAGGGACAGCAAAATATTGTGTTGTTGATGACACCATTTTTCCAAAACTTCAGTTCAGCTGTACCTCGTAGATATACAGCATTTAAAATATCAAAAATACTTATGGTATAGTTTATTTCTCCTTTCCTCCTTACTCCCTTGTCTTCTTTTCTTCCCCTATACTTACATTAAAGTGTCAGTAGGAACTGGTATCTATTTTATAATTCATAGAATAAAGTGACACTGTAAATTGTGGGGAGTATTGCAAAGTGTAACAAACTGTAACAGAATTGTTAGAAATTAAAGGTTATTGGCTATTCAATTTTTCCGGGAAATTTGGACAGACCTGATAAAGTCTATGGACCTATGATGTCATCACCCTCTACACACAAGTGTGTGGATCATCTTGGGTTTCTTACCTTTGTGATTCACTTCTATGTGATGCAGTGATATGCCATGTTCAGTTCCAGCAGTGGGTGTTGCAACAGTCAGATGTCAGATCAATATTTGTGGCAGAGATCACTGACTCTGCTGTCACGGTAGTTCAAATGCCTATGTCAACATTATATATGTTATCCCTGAAGACTACTCTAGAGTTTATAGAAAATGTAAAAATAAATTCTCAGAAGTAATCTAAAGAAAACGCCTAAAATCAGCCCATGCCACTTTAAGTAGAGCTAGAGTTGAATTCAAAATGTTCACTGAGTCCGCAGTCAAAATCCACACTTCAGAAGAGAAAGAAAAGTTACCAAGAGCTGATTCAGACGTGGATTTCCTTAAAGTTTGGCAGAAAACTTACAGTTGTCCAAGAAAATACAAATCCTCTTTTCATCTATCATCTATCCACACCTCGCCTCTTCCTTTTTCCATTCTGCTGTGTTCATGAAAGTTAATGAGTGTCTCCGTTCTCTCTGTGTCTGTCAGACAGAATGTACACAGAAACTGACAGATCAGCCTGGTCGAGAGAGTGCATTATGTGGAGAGATCAAAACACACACTACTGCATTCCTGGTGGAGGCTGTCACACCCAGACCTCACCCACTGCATTGTGTGTGTGTGTGTGTGTGTGTGTGTGTGTGTGTGTGTGTGTGTGTGCGAGAGAGTGAGAGAGAGAGAGAGAGCGAGAGAGAGAGAGAGAGAAATGTGTCACAGTCTCTGTGGTGGCATCCATACAGCTTATAATCATGTCTGATAGTGAGGACATTTTTTTCCGATGATTACAAACAATATCATGTTTACTGCTGAAGCAAGAAAGAACTTTCATGCTTAAATAGTCGTGGTTCATGTTTGCTCTAGTTTTGGTTTTCTTTCTTTGGACTATGCATTTCATTTATGCCCATTTTGGATCAGTGTTTGTTTCATGGACTACATGCCTCACCTTCCCTGTAAATTAACCACCCATTATTTCAATAAACACCAAAAACTACTACAATCTACTCCGCCTTAAGTGTCCTGCAATAACACATATTTAATTACATTTTGTTGTGTGAAATTAAGATTAGGGTAAAATAATTTAGATATGGTTGCATTGAAATATATTTATACATTCATATTGTAGTGAAACATGGCATTTATTTTTCTACAAATAAGTATAAATTTTCCATGAGATCAATAAAATATCCTGTTTCTCCTAATCATTAATAAATTCTCATCCATCATCAACATCAATAGAGACCCATCACACCCTCACACCCAGGTCACCATCTGTCTCACTAACTTCCTTCAGGCAGGCTCAAGGTCATCAGGACGAAGACACACTGCCTAAAGAACATGTGATCACATGGATCATGTGATGCCAAACTCTGTGCTTAACACACACTGAATGCACTTGATTTAATTTCTGGACCAGTTAGCTTTAATGCTAATATATATATATATATATATATATATAGATATAGATATAGATATATTGTGTGGCTTGAAGATCCAGACTGACAAACTGGTGATGGCTAACCAACCAGACTTTGTGTTGAACGACAAACAGCAGAAGAAGGCAGCAGTGATAGATGTGGCAATCCCAAGCGCCACCAACATCAAGAAGAAGGAACACGAGAAGCTTGACAAATACCAAGGGCTGAAAGAGGATCTAGAAAAGATGTGGAAAGTAAGAGCAACAGTGGTGCCAGTGGTAATCGGAGCACTGGGGGCTGTGACCCCCAAACTGGGAGAGTGGCTACAGCAGATTCCAGGTATGTATATATATATATATATATATATATGTATATCAAAAACATACATACATACATACATACATACATATATATCTATATATCTATATATCTATATATATATCTATATATATATATATATATATATATATATATATATATATATATATATCTATATATATATCTCTCTCTATATATATATATATCTCTCTCTCTCTCTATATATATATATCTCTATATATCTATATATATATATCTCTATATATCTATATATATATATATATATATCTCTCTCTCTCTATATATATATATATATATATCTCTCTATATATATATATCTCTCTATATATATATATCTCTCTCTCTCTATCTCTCTCTCTCTCTCTCTCTCTCTCTCTCTATATATATATATATAGATATATATATCTATATATATAAAAAATCCATCCATCGTCAATCGGGTGATGTCATGAGTTGTAGCTTTTGCCATTTGTTTCTGGTGTCCTTCTGTTTACCTGTTCTTCTCGTTTCCTTGTCCTTAGTGTTTATGACTTGTCTGGTGTTCTAGCTCGTAGTCCTGTGTTGATTTGATATTGCTTTGGTTTGGTAGTCTAGTTGTTATATTATTTCTTAGTCACTGCCTTAACTCTCGTTCCTGCGTTTTAGTTCTTTGTCCTTGTTCCCAGTCCTGTAACTTAGTTCATGTTAAGTGTTCACTCTGGTCTGTTTTGTGTTCAGTAACCTGTGTTCCGTCTGTTCCCCCGGTTGTCACTCTGCCTGCATGTCAGTCTCTCTATTTCCCTCTGCTCACTGTCTCTCTCTGCCTGCCTCGTTAATCTCATGTCCTTCACCTGTGTTGCTCCCGCCCTGCTCGTTAGTCCCTGTGTGTGTGTATATATACCTGGTGTTTCTGTCTTGTCTTTGTTGGGTCATTGTATGCTGTCTCCCGGAGTTGCTGTGAGGTCTCCTGTTGTCTGCCTGCTTGTCGTGTCTCCCTGTTACCCTGCTCCCTTTGGATCTCTGTTTGGACTACCTTAGTTTTTGGACTCTGTATTCAGCCACTCACCTGTAAGTGTGCTCGCTTTTGGTTCGTTCATTAAAACCCCTTTGTACTGTACCTCTTCCTGCCTTGCGTCCTGCGTTTGGGTCCTCCAACCTGCCTCACCCACACCAAACCGTGACAGGTGAAAGGTGGGGTACACCCTGGACAGGTCGCCAGTCCATCACATGGCCAAAAAAGAAGTATATAGTAATAATAATAATAATAATAATTAGTGAAATTAAATATATAAATAAATACCACGGGGCCGGGACCTACTGAACTAAGGAGAACAAAAGCTATCAACTGACAATAACAATAGTAATTATGTTAGGCTATGATTGGGCCACCAGTAAAGGAAAAATTTTGCACAAAACAGACAAAAGGACTCCATGTTAATATAAAATTCTTTGGAGCTTTGTCCAATTTATATCGAAGTTTCTCCAAAGGTAAAAGGGAGAGCACCTCCTTCAGCCACTGTATAAATGAGGGGAACTTATTAGCTTTCCAGTTAAGCAGAATAAGCCTGCGGGCCACCAAAGAAGCAAAGGCTATAGCATTTGCCTATAAAACTGTTACATTGCAACCTTGGGGAAGTATGCCGAAAACGTTGTGCACTTGAATTAAACTATTGTGCCAGATGTCTTCAGATGGCTCAACCCCTAGGTCCTTCTCCCAAGCCTCTTTCGTCCTGTCCCATGTGGTCTGTTTCAGTTTCTGAATAGTAATATAGCTCTTTGAGACCTGCCCCTTTTCAAAGGGGTCCAACTCCAAAAGGGTCCAACTCACTCCTAGGTAACAGGCGAGGAAAAGCAAATCATTTGTTTGGCAAAGTCGTGGATTTAGAGATACCTAAAGTGTGAACCAGGTATACTATCTTTGGCTAGCAGTTCAAAGGTAGAGAATATGTCATCTGAAAATAGGTCAACAAAGAAACCTTAACCCATTTCAATGCCATAGTTGGAAAGATGAGTCCAAAGTGGAAGGTAAAAAAATGCAATTATTAGTTATAGGGAGAAAGCCACTTGCTTGCTTTAGTCCAAAATATCTTCTAAACTATGTCCATATTCTTACAGAGGCCATGACCACTGGGTTTAAAACATGGTCATGTTTGGTAAGTGGCAGATGGGCAGTTATCATAGATATTGGGTTGGACTGTAATTCCATATGCAACCAGTCTTGGCCTTGGCCATTATCATAGGCATGTCACCAGAAAAGTAATTTTGCAATATTCGCTGCCCAATAATAGCGCATCAGGTTAGGCAGCCCCAGACCGCCTTTCTTCTTAGGAACCTCAAGATACATCATTCTCATCGTGGGGTTGGATTTATTCCATATAAATGACGATATTAATTTTAAGACTAATTAGTCTGTTCAAGTGCTTAAATATTGACTTTGGTATGAATACTGGGATCATTTGGAAAAGGTAGAGGAATCTGGGCAAGATTATCATCTTTACCATATTTATCCAGCCTGCTAACGTTGTTGAAAGTGGTGACCATGTCATAAAATCCTGCTACATCCTTTCAAGTACCACATTAACATTGTATCTGATCAGGTCTTTAGGTGAGAGAGTGACTTGGACACCCAAATATGTAAACTTGGTGCACTACTGTGCGAAAGGAAAGTGAGGGTAGTCTGTGCTAGCCACTACCTGATTTACAGGAAATAAAATACTCTTGAAATAGTTCAATTTGTAGCCAGAAAAATAACCAAATTTATCCAACATACTCAACAAATTAAGGATGGATTACGATGGGTCAGAAATGTATACTAATAAGTCATCCGCATACAATGATGTCTTGTGAATCTTGCCCCATCTTGCAATGCCACTAATATCCCTCTGAGTTCTAATAGCAATGGCAAGAGGTTCAATGGCTAGATCAAACAAGTTGGGAGAAGGACTACATCCCTGTCTGCAACCTCTGTGTAGCGGGAAATATTAGACTATAGTGTTTGTACGTACTGCTGCTGTTGGTGAAGAATACAGTATTTTAATCCAGGATAGGGACACACTGAAGCCAAACCTTTCAAGCGTTTTAACTAAGTATGGCCATTCGACCCGGTCAAATGCTTTTTCCGCATCTAAGGATATGATTACTTCCCCCGTATCTTCAGAGCCTGATGAGTAGAGCACATTAAACAGACGGCAGAAGTTGTATGATTGTCTGCCTGATATAAAGCCAGTCTGATCAGAACTCACAACTGTTGGAACAACCAATTGAAGACGAGTAGCCAGAAGTTTCATAAGGATTTTGTAAACGCAATTTAATAAACTTATCGGTCTATAAGAACTACATTGTTGAGGATCTTTGCCCTTTTTATGCAGAACCAAAATTATTGCTTAAGTCTGGTTTTAGGCAATTTCTGATGAGTAAAAATATCCTGATATACTGAGCTAAGTATTGGTGCCAATTTGGAAGAGAATTCTTTATAAAAATCTATTGAGAAGCCATCCGGCCCAGGTGCCTTATTACTCTGCATTGATCCAATTGCCTGCATCACTTCAGCCACGGATATCGTCCTGTCCATCCTAGATTGATCTTCAGGAGTAATTTTTATTTTTTTTTTAATTATTCATATGTGAGGGATTCATGGGCGACCCTGAGATATATAAACTAGTATAAATCTTTTTAAACTGCTTCTTAATAGCTTCTGGGTCGGTGGTCAATACGTCAGGCGCTGTGCAAATCTCAGGAATAGTGCAGCTAGCTGCAGACCGTTTTATCTGGTGTGACAAAAGCTTGCCACACTTTTCCCCGTGTTCATAAAACATTTGTCTAGATTTAAATAGTAATTGTTCTGTTTGACTGATGGAAAGATTATCAAATTGTATTTGCACTAAAAGTCTTTCTTTGTATAAGTTAGGCGAAGGGGACACAGCATATATTCTGTCTATATCTGCCAACTGCTGGGAGAGTTCTGATAACCGTTGAGTGCGTAGTGCGAACCCTTTTCTCATGAGATGTATAAGAAATTATCTGCCCTCTCAGGTAGGCCTTAAGAGCCTCCCAGAGAACTGTCAATGGCATGTCCGGGTGCAATTAAGTTCCAAGAAGACATCAGTCTGTTCAGCTACAATTTTTTGAATGAGTCTCTAGTCAATAATAAAGGTTCAAATCGCCAGGTGCGGCAAGGTCGAATGCAACGTGGGAAAGCAATGTCTAGCTGGACTGGGCTATGATCTGAGATGACTATGTGATATTTGCAATCTTTAACCATGGAGAGAATCCTGCTATCCAGCAGATAATAATCTATCCTAGAGTATGAGTGGTGTACAGTGGAAAAATATGAGTATTGTTTGGCGGATGGGTTATTTTGTCTCCAAGGATCAAAAAGGCCATAAGATTTCAGAAAAGAATCACAGCACCGGCCTTTGTTATCATACTACTCGCCTTTGGTTTAGATTGATCCAAGTGTGGATATAATGCACAGTTAAAATCCCCACCTAATATTAGCCGATGACTGTTGAGGTCTGGAATAGCTGCTATAAAGCAGGAAAAAACTGGGGATCGTCCCACTTTGGTCCGTATACATTTGCCAGAGCCACGGGCCCTGTGCAGGATCTCTGGATGGCTGCTGGGTATTTGGTTGTGCATTGGAGTCCGGGAGGCATTTCCTGGATGGCTTGGAGGGACTATTTTGCATCTTTGCATTTTGTATATGTGCTCCCCTGTTTCTCTGTTGGACGGTTGTTAGACTTGCTGCTGGTGTTTCTTTCCACTGGCTTTTGCTGATGTGTTCTGCCGCTTGCTTTCTCTCATTTGCTCGGTGTGGGGGGGACTGGTCTCTGTTGTGTGCGCGCCGCTCTTCTGCGCGTTCTGCCTTTTGCTTTGCAATGTCACTGCGTTGTTGATTAGCATTTGGGTGGCCGGTGTCTCTGGCATTTGTTGGTCGGGTCGGGGTCTTTCGTGTGGTGTGTGGACAGAGAGGACCCAAATGCAGCACTCTGAGGGAAGGAGGTTCATTGAGGGGAAAAAGGGTGAGAGGGACTGGAGTGGAGGGAGAGGAGGACGTCGGGGAAGTACAGGCACGGGGAACCAAGGAGTCAGGGGACCAGAGAGCCGGGGAACACAGGGGCCGAGGAAGCGAGGAGAGGCGGGGGAACAGGGAGGACGCCGTGAGGGAAGTCCGAGGAGGAGTGGGCCAGTGGATGAGCCCAGCCGAACAGAGGGTGAGTGTTCCTGGGAGGGAAACAGACAGAGAGACAAGGTTAGGGAAGACAGCGACAAGGCACAGGGTAAATGAGAAAAAACAAAACACAGGGAGACAGGCAGAGAACAGAAAACCAAGGAAAAAAGGAGAAAAAAAACAGGACACTCACCGTCAGCCGGCCTGCCACCACAACAGGGCCCCCTCCTCAATGGACGCCTCCCGGCGGCCTTCCCATTGGACAAGGCGGGGCTTGGCAGACGAACACAGGGGGGAGGAAGGGATGGGGGTCCAGGGTCCAAAACCAAACAGGGAATTCAGGGAGGGCTTCAGGACAGGGAAGGGTTAGGGGAACGGGCAGGGCTGAACTCAAAACACAGGGCCAGACAGGGTGCCAGAGGGCTGAGTTGGGGGACCAGAGAGTTCAAACCGACATCCAGAGGGCAGAGCTGGGGGACCAGGGAGTACAGGCGGGCGTCCCGAGGGCGGACCTGGGAGGCCCAGGGGTTCGGGCGGACGTCCCGAGGGCGGACCTGGGAGGCCCAGGGGTTCGGGCGGACGTCCCGAGGGCGGACCTGGGAGGCCCAGGGGTTCGGGCGGACGTCCCGAGGGCGGACCTGGGAGGCCCAGGGGTTCGGGCGGACGTCCCGAGGGCGGACCTGGGAGGCCCAGGGGTTCGGGCGGACGTCCCGAGGGCGGACCAGAGGGACCAAGGGGTTCGGGCGGACGTCCTGAGGGCGGAGCAGGGGAGCCATGGAGTTCAGGGGGGCTGACTGAGGGCGGAGCAGGGGAGCCAGGGAGGTCCGGCAGGCAGCCTGAGGGCGGAGCTGTGGCGCCGAGGGCGGACCGGGGGAGCCCGGAGGGTCCGGCGGGCGGACCGGGGGAGCCCGGAGGGTCCGGCGGGCGGCCCGAGGGACGGGCTAAGGGACGAGACAGCCTCTCCAGAGGCCGGGGAGCCGGACGTGGCGGCCGGACGTGGCGGCCGGGGAGCCACCGGACCACCGGCGGGGCTGAAGCCGGTCCGTCCGCCAACCGAACACAGGGAGCAGGGGCCCTAAGGGGCAAGGGATCGGGGGGGACAGGCTGGAGGCTGGCGGCGCTAGCAGGTTGGGGATCAGGGCCAGGCTGGGGGCTAACTGGCTGGGGATCTGGACCAAACTGGGGGCTAGCGGGGTAAATGAGAAAAAACAAGAAACATGGAAGCCTGAACACGGAAGTGGCACCAGGTATGGAGCAACGACGATCAAGTGAGGATGGTGTGGAGAACCGGGGTTGAAATACAGGCAGTCATGAGGTGATTACTGGCAGGTATGGCAGGCTGACGAGGTGGCTGATGAGATGCAGGTAGTTGGCTGGGCTCAGGAGCAGGGGGAGAGAGAGCACACAGGGGAGAAAACACAGGGAGGCAGGCAGAGAACAGAAAACCAAGGAAAAAAGCAGAAAAACTGATAAAAAGGAGAAAAAAAACAGGTCACTCACCGTCAGCCGGGCTGCCACCACAACATCGTGTCCGTCTGGGACCTCTCCCACCCCTATTGGCTACTGGGGGTTCATGCCTGCCTGTTGCTGGAGTCGGTTGTGGCGTTCCACTCTCACTAACAATTACATTCTGTATGTACACACTCATATACATACACATACAGACACACACAGTCTCACATATAGACACAAACAAAGGTTGCCCCTGGTAGAATTATTCTTGATGTTTTCCTTTCAGTTACTTATTTAAATTATTATTCCAGCTCTCATGGCTGTGCTATGTTGTTTATTTATTTTGCTAGACTGTTTCTCGTTTTCATTTCTCTCTCAGTTGTCTTCCTATGCCAGCTGTTTATTGCTGCTGTTAGGCTGGTTGTCTCTTTGTTTTTGTTTGTTGTTTGTTTTTCTCCGCCCCCCTCCCCGTTCTCTTGCAGATTTTGTTAGCTTCTGCAATTGGTGTTTCCCTCGACTATTTCCTGTCGTCCCCATCCCCGTTCTCTTGCAGGTGTTGTCCTTTCTCTGTGCTGTTTGTTTATGCGGTGTTTCTATTCCCCATCCCCATGTTGTCCCCTGTCCGGCCCGGTAAATTTAAATAAATAATAAAACAGACAAAGGAGTATAATACTCTCTTGTTAAAGAAAAATCTGTCTGCGACAATATAGTATCTAGCTTCTCATACTGTATACCAGGCTGCTGGGCAGGACAGGTTTAAATTTTTTTTTTTAAATCTGGGGAGGGACGTGTCGCAGACATTGATTGTAAATGCTCCATCCAGAGCCTTGTGACAATTTGACCTACGGGTTTCTTTTCGGGTGCCAGTCAGGTTTCTCTCCTGACATGTAAGCTATTTTATGATTTATATATATTTTAGGGGTACATATGCAATGTTATGGACCCTCACGTTGAGTGCTACTGAGTTTCCTCTGTAGCAGAAGTGGGCTTAAGAGAGGGAGATTTTTCCAATTTGTGAGTCCACAGCTTTAAATTTTAGGTGTATCCAAAAGTTTATGAAGTCCAGTGAAGTCCATATCCAACAGAGAGTACGTAGGGGTTAACAGTGAAACAGGTGCAACATTGATTGATGCTGATGACTCCTCCACTTCATGCCATAACCGGTCTGAAGCAGCCATTTTGTCCTTGTTGGTTTTATTGGTACCCAAAATAAAGTTTTGCTTTGACGTCGCAACTTGTGGTCTGTGCTTATTTGTTTTCCTGTTTGGGTTGTCATTCAACATTTTTTTTAGTTTGTTAGAATTGGTCCCATCTGGGGGGCCATTTTTTATGTGACAGTTTGACTTAAGTTTTTTTTTTTTGGGGTGCCAGTCAGGTTTCTCTCCTGACACGTAAGATATTTTATGATTTTACACAGAATAATATTTTACCCATCAGTGACACAAAAGGTACATATGCAATGTTATGGACCCTCACGTTGAGTGCACAAAACACACTGCTCAAAAAATAGAAGGCGGGGGGTTGCAGCACTTACGACCTGCTTGACTGTTAATTCTGGACCAGTTTGGTGGCGATGGTTTTGGAATACTGGATGGCTGGTTGTTTAGAGGTTATTGCTGAGTTGCGGATGAAGAAGGTGCCGACGTACGGGATCGTTGCTGTAGGTGAACGCGGAAGGGATTAAGGGCCTCACTATAACTGGTTCAACTATACTAACGTGTCGCTCCGACGCTGTCTTGCTTCCCTCAGCTCTCCACTTTGGTCAACTGCCCCTTGCTCCAAGACACACAAACATTTTAGCACTTCCCGAACCGGGCAGACTCTGGTGCTGAACGAATAAGAAACCTCCCACAAAGAACATGCACGGCTACATGAATGGGCGGCGCCCATAAGCAGTGCGACCGAAAGGTGCAGGCCATCACAGCCTTTCTAGTCTTTTCGACCACTCAAAGCGCTTTTACACTACATCTGCATTCACCATTCACACACATTCATTCACTGGCAGAACAGCCACCAGAGGCAATTCATGAGCCATAGCCGCCCAAATTTGCCGTTGGCATTTACAGTCACCAGTAGTGTAAAATGTGTGTTTACGTCCCCATACCATCATGCAGACTCTGTGCGGACTAGTTCCAGCTCTCAGTGAGTGAACACGGCAACTGGACCGGGACTGAGCACAGCCTCCGAGACCAGCAGAGGCCAGTTTGACCACTGGGAATACAGTCCTGAGGTGGTTTTCTTGCCAGGTTTGGCTCTTGGCACCCCGCGGCTGAGTAAGCTATTAGAACCGCTACCAGCATAGCTAACCGACCGAGCTAACTAGCCACAGATACAGGCAGATAGGCAGCAGTTAGCGCTTTGGTAAAAAGTAAATCTATCCATCAGAAGGCTCTGTGTAAATCAGCTCAGTACTGGACTCCCTGTTGAACTTTGAGGCTGTGTTCAGTCCTCTTCATGCTGTGTTCACTGGGAGGCTGCTGAGCAAGGATTTGTTGCCTGCTCGGGTGTAGTGCAAAATCAGAATAAAACATTGGGTGCTTAGAAGTACATTAAGTAAAGTAAAACAAAGTAGGGTCTAGTGCAAAATAAAACTAAGAATAAACATAAAATGTCAGGTGCTTTGGAGTACAGTAACTACAAGTTACAGTTTAGTTTTTGCATTTGTAAGGTGCTGATGCAGAATTGGAGAGCTAATTAGTGATTTAATAATTCTGCAGTAAGTGCTATTGAGGACACGGGGTGCCTTAATTTTGATGGCCCTGAGTCTTTTCCCTGAGGGGAGAATTATTAAAAGGAGGTTGGCAGGGTTATCGGAATCCTGTAGTATTTTTAGACTTCTGCGCTGAATGTAGGTCTCATAGAGGTAAGAGATGGGGTGAATTTGCAGCCGATAATTTTTGAGGCAGAGCAAACTGTCCTGTCCCTAAATAACTGTAGTATATATGGTTTGATTTATTTTATGTTACCATATTTTATATTAAATTATCTGTTCTGTGTGTATCATGAAGAGACTACAAACTTTCTTCTTGTCATACAACCATCCAGCTATGGCCGAACAGACGGATCTCATGGTAAATACATACATAAAAAATATCATGACAATTCTTTATAAGAATAGGAACAAAGAAACAAAGAAAATACACAGTAGATCACAATCTTCAAGCATAGATAATAGGCAAAAATAAAACCACGAGGAGCAAGAAATTCATACAAAAACAAAGGGGGGCATAAATGAAAACAGTAAAAAGCGAGAAATATCCTCACACATCTTCTATGCTATCTTACTGGAATACATTTTCTTAAGAGACAAGAAAAATAACTTACAAAACAGAGCTTGCTATTTTTCCATTTACTACAGTGAATATGATATTTACCCATAAGAATGATCAATACCACTGCAGTCCAATAAATCATTAACAAACAAAATGCCTTTCTCATACCAATCCCTCTTAAATAGAGATTTTCTATTGATAGTATTGTTCCATAAAGTAGATCTATGGGTGATAAAATATAATTTTCTAATACTGAAGCACCTGTCTGTGGACAGCTAAATAGGAATCTTGCTTACCGCAGTCCACCCTTTTTTTTTTACAAGGACCTCAGAATGTGAAATGGTTGAGATGGCATCAATACTTATGTAAAATAATGTAATAACAGTTGAATCAAATTCTAATGCCTTGATATCACCGTTATCATACTCTGTATGCTGTGATCTTTTACTATAACGAATCTTATTTTTCCATTGAAATTGGAAAATAATATATATATTATATTATGGAGGAGACATACTACATGAAGTGGCATGGATAAATTAATTTGGAAATACCTTCAGCTTTAGATAATATAACTCTATTACAAGATCGCTGGTTAGCTAATGACTGAGAGATTATTTCATAGCTAACATCCGGTTAGCAAAATTGATGTCTTCTCTTTTAATAGCAATTTTATCAGGATTCCTAAATATTTAACTTCAGGCTCAACACTAATTGAAGAGTTGGTGGAATCTGAACATTTATGAATGGGGAGTGTTTCACACTAATTAATAGTGAGGGAGAGACCTGATGCTTAAAAGAAAATCAAAATCAAGGATCAAGGATCTGATCCACCACAGATTTACCTTTTAAGAAAATGGATGTGTCCTCTGTAAACTGACTAATTTTGAATTCCTTATCAAAAAATGTGATACCTTGAATTTCAGGATTGTTACTAATGAGCATTACTAATAGTTGGTGACCAAAATAAATAATATTGGATATGATATCTATAATATTTGATATGACAAGCATGCTGAATACCACGTAGCACCTTGAACATTCCAAGGTTCTGGGATACGGGGATATATATGTCAGTGTAATGCATTTTAATTATACTACAAAACTTATCTCCAAAACCCAAAAACAAGGAGTGTTCAACGGTATAAAAATCTAGAAACAATACAAATGCAACCATCTGTAACAATTATATCCTGATCATCCCACATATCATCAGTCTAATATGACTGCGTATATTCCTACCCTTTATAAAAGCTGATTGACATTCATTGACTATTTGTGTTAAATATTCAGTTACATAATTATGTTGTTGATCTCCAATTGTCCAAAGAGAGTTTATCCTTGTTGGGTTTTGGGATAAGAGTAATAAGGCCTTGTTTCATAGTGGTACAGAGATTATAATAGAATAGAACTTTATTCTCATTGTTTGGTCACAACTTAACACTGTTTAGCAGCTCTGGGTCGACAATGAGACATAAAAACAGCAATATAATAAATAAAAACCACAGACATAGTGTGCAACAATACAAAAATCTGGACAATATAAAACAAACAGCAGAAAAGCCGCAAATATGAAAATAATGCAGTGCAATTATTCGTGCATTCATGCATTCCAGTCACTGAGGTAGAGATCCTTTCTGAAATTACATTGCACTCACTCTTGTGAGCTGCAAGGTTAAACCGCCAAGTCCTGGAAACTTCCCATTAGACATCTGCAGAATTGCTTTGTCTAGTTCTTTAATTCGAAGCTCTGCTAAATGTTGTTTAAATTCGCCATCCCTCATGTTGTTAAGTTAGAAAAGTTGGATTTATACAAATTGCTATAGAAAACTCTTATTTCCTATAGGTATAGCCAGAGACCAGGACCCAAGGAAAGAATTATTTGATTTGTTCTGTCACTTTCCATTCTTCTACAAGCTTACTCAGTGATCAAAAATAAATGTTTGATCTGCACCTTTTTGTTAAATCCATATACATATACATATACATCTAGTAAAATGTAGTTTACCCTCTCTCATTGAGGCAGAAAGATAGCCATTATTGTAGGATTCTAGATACATATCATACAGAGGGGTTACCAACTTCTCTTTAAAATGTTTATATAGGTCAACTGGGAGACCATCAAGCCCTGAGGACAGAGCTTTTGCTGTCAGGGCCCCGGGGCCTGAGGAAATCAGGCTGTCAGAGTGAATGTCTTCTTTTAAGTCCCTGAGAAACTGCCTGTCTGCCTGTTTGTTTTAGGGTTTTTATTTTCTTTTTATCTGTTCTCAAATCCTACGTAGTCAATGTTATGTTTTATTGTGATTTTTATTTTATTTTGCTCTCATGAATTTTATCATCCACTGTGGTATTTATCTCTCTCTCTCTCTCTCTCTCTGCCTTTTGTGAATCACTTTGTACGTTTTTTTTAATAAATGCTCTATAAATACAGTTTACTATTTTTATTTATTATTATTAACAAGACGGGGAGTTTTACACTTCAGAAAAGTGAGAGAGAAATTAATATGAGTAGGCAGGAAACAGAATGTGGTTCATTCTGAATTAGAATTTTTAGGTAATTTCAGGTAAGGGTCAAACGTCAAAATGGTAACATCATCTTAACTCTAATATATGAGAGGATTTAACCTCCACATAACCTCAAATGTTGCACTAGTCTAGGCCGGCTGCGTTTAACACTATTAAAAGAGGGTGCTGTCCTCTGACAGATCTCCTGTCGTGGTGGTCTTTGTCTTTAAATAGCCCTGCAGGGTAACAGTCTTCAAAGAAAGATGGCCTTTAGGGTTCAGTACAGGATGTGAACTTACCCTGATCAACAAATGCTGTTGTTATCATTTAAAACTGCAGGCCAGTCATTATTTTTGATTGAAATGGTTACTTTAAGTAAAATCCCAAACCACTATACTGATAGGGTTGACTTCACAGACATGGAATCCACTAATGCCCTTTCTTTATAAATACAGTATGCCATTTTCCACACTGAACTGAAAACAGGTGGCAAGGACGTGCAAAAAGCTGCAACAAAATATCTTTACCATCTTTGTTTTTTTCTTTAACCATTTCTTTATATGTTTCTTTGATTTTCATTTCCTAGTTTTAGGAATAATAGAACTATACATTTGGTCATCAGGAAAATAGAGGCAAAGTTTGGAGGGCCTTAAGGGTAATTCAGCCTTCAGCTTCCCAACCCATGTTGTCAGCAACTGTTTACGCCCCGCAGACAGAGAATATGTAGAATTACCTTTATCTGAACTTCATTCAGTATCTCTCAGCCTAGCAAGCTCAGAGGTCCATTTGGAAATATGTGACTGAATATTGCAACTCACACAATTTTGGCAACGGTGTCAACATGTGAACCAGTAATGGCTGATCATTAATGAAATAAATGTGCGAGGCAGAGGTCTGTGATCCTGGCAAGCTTCAGTACCTCCCCTCCAAATGACTGCATCGTAATCAAAGTGCAGAATGGGAGAGAAGTAGGGATGCAACGATTACATATTTTGTTGGTACGATTATTGTCAGAGAAATAATCACAGTTCCACGATTATTACAATTATTATGCATTAATTAATTTCACAACACTAGTAATGACTTAAGTTGTTTTTTTTTTTAGAGATCGAATTTGGTTTATTATGATTTAGACTCACAGAGTGATGGGACAGCAGAACTAAACAATACCTCTGCGTGCCTTACATCTAGAGAAGGCTAATAATGATCAAAGAAAGAAAATTACCTTTAACTAATCACACAACACACACAGTCCAGGCTGTTGTTTGTTCCAATGCTACAATATATCTTTATATTTTTCTGAAAAGTGGCCATTTGTGGTCGTGTGAAAAACTCTCAGAAGCAAAGGCGATAAATGGTTCCTGCACCACTCCAATTATTTTACTGCTCATTGTTATAATTTTGATTAGTGGGTTGCAATGGATGTTAGAGACCCAAACCTGACTGATATATTGAACATTATTACAGATTCAATGAAACTTTTGTAAAAAGCTATCACTACTGACTGGTGAGACTGAAGTCTGTGACACTTGATCTGAAAAAAGGGGTGCTTAGGTTGGATGGTAAGTTTGTGATCAACTATTGTCCCGCGGTATCTATATGAGTCAACCAAGTCTATTGGCTGGTTATTGACTAGCAGAGTGGGGATAATGTAAATATCTTTACAGAAATCAACAACCAGTTCCTTTGTTTTAGAGGGGATGAGGCTAAGACATACCATATCAGATTTAGATATCATTGTCAATGAATTGTAAGTAATCTTACATCAGTGCTACTGCATTAGTGTTATTTCTCAGAATGACAACAATTTCCCACTTCTTGACGAAAACCAAGTAAAGATTACTTGCAGGAAAAAAACAATCTAACGTGACCAAATCTGTGTGGCACATAATGCAAAATGCAGTGTTCAACCCAGAGGCCAGTCCTCTCACAAATGGAGTAATTCTTCAGAAACTTCATGGAAATGGATACTGTACAGACTCATTGATACTTAGTTATTAAATGAACAACCTTTAATATCTGACTCTATCTTTGTCTTTTCTCATCTCCTGTCAGCTATTTTTCCATCTTCCCTCACTTTTGATCTATTTCATTTCAGCAATTGAGCACAACTTACTTTATATTCTCAACCATTCCCACTATAGCATGAATCACAATCAGTTCAGTGGTTCAGGTATTTACCAATGGTGAACCTCCAAATTGCTGCTAGAAAGACTCATAATATAAAGTATTAGGTATTCTACAGCTCTCCCCTTTGGGTGGTTTTTGTCTTCATAAAGCATCAAGTATCTGATAGGTATTCATTGTGTAAAAAATGTGACGTGTTTTTTTTAAACACAAGTAACTGTATCAAGGAAATGTCAACTTGGCTCCATGCACTTTCCCTACAACACCTTACTCCACTTTCATACAGTTTCACATTCACAGCAGAAGCTACTGTATGTCTTCTGCTGTGGGCCACTGAGCAGCTCCACTGGGGCAGTTGTGAGTAACACACTGCTGAAAGGCTCCTCAAGGGTAGTTGGTGAGGAGTGGGAGAGTGTAACTCACACACTTTCCTTACAAACCATTTTCCAGCATGTCTGCTGATAAGAATCACTGACCTTCTACATGAAAACCCATCTCTCTTGCCTCTGGGCTTCTACCACTTTCTTTTCCCCCCTTTCCATCCCTTTCTCTCTCTCTGTCCTTCTCAATTCGTGCCCAGGTGCTGGGATCCACCCTAGCCTCCATTCTACGGGTGAGTGAAATTCTTTCTGACAGTTTTTCTTTTTTATGCTGCATCTGGGATGGCACTCTATCAATTAAGGCAGCACGCCAGTCAAAATGTTGCCTCATATCTTTCATGCCTCCAGCGCATACCAGTTTCCAGCCCTCATGTGTGGTCCTACCCATGAATCTTAATCTTGTACCCATACAGTTGCCAATTATCTTGGCTGGTACTGCTAACTCTTTCCCTGCGTCCCATTTTTCCCCATTAAAAAACCCTTTTTTCCTCCTCGCTGCGACGGAATTGCCTCGCTTGCTTGCTCGGGAAATGATTTCTCAGCAGGCTTGTGGCCCTGGTGCTTTCCACAGGTGGATGGTAGGAATGGATGCATGTGTGTATTTCTGTGTTTGTTTCTTTTTGTTTGTTTTTTTTAAACCTGTCCTGCCCAGCAGCCTGGTATAAAGAATGATGACCTGGATACCATATTGTGCCAGACAGATTTTACTTTAACAAGAGCGTATTAATATACTCCTTTGTCTGTTTTATTATTTATTTAATTATGTATTGATTTGTCACCGGGCCGGACAGGGGGGCAGACACGGAGATGGGGGGGCACAAACAGA